>NC_081418.1:133390356-133575543 GCF_949786415.1 Peromyscus eremicus
CGGATGCCTTGTTGTGCTGGTTCTGGCGTCCACCATTCTTAGCTTAGCGACTTCTGCTTTTGAAGACCGCTCAGACTGCCTGCTTTGCAGTCTGCTAGGACACTAACCTTCTGTGTCTCAGGTTCTTTCACCACATACACTAAGCTTAGATTCACAGTCAACATTTACACCTTTTCACAAACTCACATATAACGTATTAACATCTACTTATTTATACTCTTTAATGAAACTATAGAACTACTTTAGCAAATATATTTCTTATTACTTATATACTTCTTATATTTCTTATTTAAACTTACATTTACAACTAACATCTTATTTAAACTTACATTTACAACTAACATCTTTACTTCTTACAAGCTTATTACTACATGTCTTAAGACTACCTTAGATACTTCTTGCAAGCTTATATTCTTAAAGGAACTCTATGGCTCTATCTTACAAACTTATATAGGGCTACCATTAGCATATATTTAACTTAGCAAACACCTAAAGATTTCTTAACACGGATTTAACAAGAGATTAATTTCTACAAACTCACATATCTTATTTTCATCCCGGACAGATTCCGCTAGAGACTTGATGACCTTAAAATCCAAAGGTTCATGGTATCTCTGTTGAGTCTGGGCATTGAGAAACACTGGGCAAGCTAGCTGCATTTCAGTTCTAACCTGTCTCCAAACCTCCGGGTTACTCTTCTTAATCTTTAATTTCTTTGAAAGGAGCAGCTCGTTAAGAGCCAGAAAAATTGGGTGCAAAGAAGTTGCGCCCATGATACTAGCAGCACTTTTGCCTTCACCTGCTTTCACTTTCTTTAATTTTCCAGTCCGCTTTTGTTGCGGCTCCACTTAACCTTCCTGTCTGCTTTGGTCGCGGCTCCACTTAATTTTCCTGTCTGCTTTGGTCACGGCTCTACGTTTTCCCGCTTTTGTCGCAGATCCCCACCTTACCTGGGGACTTACCAGTGCACTGCCCTGACTGCGAAGAGTTCTGAGCCTTAAAGGGTCCCCGTACGGGCCACCACTTGTCGAATCCGCCTCGACCAGCAAGGAAGACGCAACACCAGGCTCTTCTCCAAGCAGTTTATTCAGGAACCTTGAACAATCTTCTGACCCCGGGGAAAGCCATCTTCTTCTTCCCACTCTCACCCACTCTCACCCACTCTCACTCTCTCTCACTCTCTCACTCTCTCTCTCACTCTCTCTCTCATTCTCTCTCTCTTATTCTCTCTCTCTTATTCTCTCTCTCACTCTCTCTGGAAAGCCAGCCCACGCCCTTTATAGCCACTGGGCAATCAACCCACATGGTGCCACGTGGACAATGCCGCTAGGGTCAGACATACGCAAGCAAGCCAGATTACGTCCAGGTGCACAGAAGCAAGCCAGATCCTAGCCTTAGCCAAATAAGGAGCACCTGCCATCAGGAAGGCAGAAGCCAGACGCTGGCACCATCTTTGCGGCACGGCCATGCGCGGCTCTCTACACCCAACCTTGGAAAGGAAGGTTTTCTGACTTCTCGGGAGAGTCAGGCCTGGAACTGCTTCAGCAAGGAAGGGTATCCTGACTCTTCGGGAAGGTCAGGATATACCTGGTATGATGGTATGATGGGGGATGGTTTCTCCACAGGACACAGCAATCCTGCTCCTCTCCTGGAGAGCCACAATCTCTGGCTCAGTGTTACCAGCTCTTTCTCGCTCAGTCCACTATGGGACATCACAGCAAGGTTCTTCTGTTCAGCTCCCCCTTGCTCAGTCCACTATGGGACGTCGCAGCAAGGTTCTTCTGTTCAGCAGTCAATGAAGGTCTTCACCCAATACTCTTTGAGAAAGAGGTTTATTTGGGAAAGAGGAGTCCAGGAGAGTAACTGCCTCTACCAGGGTGGAGAGAGCAGCTCACAACTGACCAGGCAGGATGTCTAGGAGGCGGAGTCAACTGTGATTGGTTAGTTTATTTTCTGCCCAGGGATTGGCCAGTTTTGTGAGCAAGGGGCAGAGATGGCCCTGATTTCAGGGCCAAACTGTGTTTCTTTAACTGGCCTTTCTTGGCTTTTTGACACTACCTCTAAGGCCAGGGCACATTTCTTTCACTGACTCTGATTCTAGGGGCCAAGAGTGTTATTTTGGTACTAGTTTCAGAGTCAGGGCATGTTTCCTGGGTTCTAGGTTTGGGGATAAAGTGTTCACTTCTCTGGCTCAGGTCCCAAACACAGGCTGTGTTTCTTTCCCTGGTCCAGGGCTCTTGGGCCAGGATTCTACTGTCCTGCTCTGTGACTGGTTGATTTCACAAGTCAGTTGGACAGGGGCAGAGATGGCTCTGATCTGAGTTAAACTGTGTTTCTCTCACTGGCTTTGTCTGAGCCATCCTTCCCTAATTCTGGGCTCGAGAGTCAGGGTGTGTTTCTCTAGCCAGCCCCTTTTCCCTACAGCCACTGCTGTGATTCTGGATTATTTCTCTCTTTCCCAGGTGACCAATCAGACACTGGCCTTTTCCTTTGTCATTCAACAAGACATCCCAGTGAGGAACCTGCAGCCTGCCATTGTGAAAGTCTATGATTACTACGAGACAGGTGAGCAAAGGATTAGGAAGCGCCCTAAAGCAACTTAAAGTTTTCTCTTTTTTCCTTTTCTTCCTTTTTTTTTAAGACAGTTTCTCAATATGCAGCCCAGGCTGACCTCAAACTCTCAATCCTCCTGTCTCAGCCTCTCAAATGTAGATATTTCTTGTATATACCATTGCACCCAGTTTTTAAAACAATTATTTTTCAGACAATGACACATTTTATAGGCCTGACTGGCCAAATCAACTCTTAATAAAAGAATGTGAGTGTGACAAACATTTGTAAGATTTCAGTTTATTCGGCCACTGATGTCTTGTTCCTACCTGTTTGTCCAAACAATCATGCAGGACCAAACATGTCTAAATAACCCAACGGACCATTCGTTTGACAAAGAAGTGTCTATTGGTGGAAAGACACACAAATCTACTTGTGAAAATAGCAACACAAAGATGAAGAACTATACAAAGAAGTATAGCAGGAATAAAAGGATGAGAGAGAATTGAAGCCTGAGTGGTCATTGATGACCAAAGAGAGAGAGAAGCCAGAGCTGGGGAATTAAATGGGGATTTTCTGTGCCAAATGTTTCAGAATAGATGAATTCAAGAAACACTGAAGGAAAAAAAACCAGAAATATAGAAAGGCATCTGAGAAGACACGCGTCTCCACGGATCACTCTCTGTATTCTGCTCAAACCCTATAGAATAAGCACACTTCAATATTCTCAGTTGGGTGAATTATTCTGGTGTTGTTGCACATTTGCTTATTCATTTCGTGAGAGGGAGGCATGCCACGGTACCTATGGAGGTCAGAGGGCAATGAGGAGAAACGGTTACTCGCCCTCTGCTCTGTGGATCCTGAGGACTGAACTCACTGTGGTCACTAGGCATGGCAGTGCCTTTCCCCACTGAGCCATCTTGCTGGCCCAGGATAAAGATGTCACCCAGTGGCTTCAAGGGGATATTTCCTTTGCTTGGTTTGTCTGATGTCCCCGGAGAGACGACTTTTCAGTAACCATCCAGGTTCTGAAGGAGGAAATTGGTCAGTCCTAACACATCCACTGTACTCCACAAAATGCTCTTGCATCAAAACTTCCATTCTCAATTTTTCTCCATGTCTTTCAGATGAAGTGGTTTTTGCTGAATACAGCGCCCCCTGCAGCTCAGGTGAGCTCCTAGCACTCTTCCCCAAAAGCCTTCCTCTGACCTCTTTCCCTTCAAAATTACTTCAGAACTTTTGTTAGATGATCTCAGAACCGTCTCACTGCGTTGAAACACAGCATGGTACACCTTGGGATTGGCACACTAACCCTAGAAGAGTCCTCTAACTTCCTTACCAAAGTATATCATAGCTTGGTATTGTACCATGGCCAGTTTGCTTTCCTGCAGAAAACCCTGCTGTCCGTACCCAGTTAGAATTATATTCACCTGATGTGCTCTTTTCTTCTCTCCACATACATAGAGAAACAAAATTCTTGAAACTCATATCTGAGGACAAGACTTTGCTGGAATCCCCAAGCCCAGGGACCTTCAAGATGGTGATTTTTGTTGCCTCTGCAATACAAATACTGAACAAGCATGGTAAATAAATACATGCTTCTAGACAGTCTCTGTCTTTGATACTTTCTTCACTTAATCCAAATTTACTTCATGCTCACTTAGTGCTTTGCTCTGTACCCCACATTTGCAACGAACAGAAATGACATTCAAACAGAAGAACATGGGTTGTGAAAATGGGGAACCCTTTACAACTGCTCAATAGTACAGACCCTCAGAGCATGAAGAGTAACACATGGCAACCTTTCCTCCATAAGAAAAATCACGATGGGTATGCTAGTGACCCAAGACTATTAACCAAGCAAGAAGTGGTGATTCAAGTCTGCATTCAGAGCATTTCTGGAGGATGAGGCAGGAGGATTGCACATTTGAGAGCAACATAGGCTACCTAGCAGTTCCAGGTGAGTCTGGGCTTCATAACCAGACTGTCTCAAAACATCAAAAGGCAGGGATTACAGCTCGATGGTGGAATATTTGACCAGCATTTTCTTCTTCTTTTAAAAATTTTTTCCGTTTTATTGAAAGATATTTTTTTTTGCCTCATATAATATATACAGATTAGTGTTTGCCCTGTGTCTAATCCACCCAGTCCCCACCACAAACCTCCTCTCCCATCTGGATCCACCTCATTTCTGTCTCTCATTAGAAAACAAACAGAAACCAGGCAGTGATGGCACATGACTTTAATCCCATCAGTCGGGAGGCAGAGGGAAGCAGATTTCTGTGAGTTCCAAGCCAGCCTGGTCCATAGAGCTAGATCTAAGACTGCCAGGGCTACCAAGAGAAACCCTGTCTCAAAAAACTAAAAAACAGAAAAAAAAGAAAGAAAACAAGCAGCCTTCTAAGGGATAGTTGTAATATATAATATAATATGATATGGTGATAAAGCAAAACCAACACATCAGAATAAGACAAAACAAACAGAAAGAAGTGAGCCAAGGAGAAGCATAAGAAACAGCTATAGACACAGAGACCCACTTGTTCACACACTCAGGAATCCCATAAAACAGTAAAGAGGAAGCCATGATGGATGCGCAAAGGACCTGTAGGGTAAAAAGAGAAATATATATATACTAAAATAAAAATAAGGGGCGGGGAGTGGTGGCAGAAGACTTTAATCCCAGCACTTGGGAGGAACAGGTAGGTGGATCTCTGTGAGTTTGAGGACAGCCTGGTCTGCAAAGCAAGTTTCAAGACAGCCACAGCTACATAGAGAAAGAGCCTGTCTCAAAAATAAAAAAATAAATAATAATAAAAATGAGATAAAATCTTAAAAAAGGAAGAGCCCTGACATGACACTGTGAGACAAGCAACCGCTAACCATGCTGTTGAGTTCATTTCCTATTGGCCATCTACTGCTGAACATGTAGCCAACTCTTAAGAGTGGTTTGTTTCTTCAGTGAATATCCCTGGGAGGAAACTAAATTTTCATTTGCAAGTAGTTATCAATCAGAGGTTGCTTCTGGGTTAGGAGTGGGTGTGTACCCACTTCTCCTTTCATCTCTAGGACCCCACTATGTCTGGTTCAGACCTATGCTTGCTGCCACAGTCTCTGAGGGGTCATATGTGCATTTTGACCTGCATTTTCAAGACTGTCCAATGTAGTCAGAGTTTTCTTGTCCCAACCGCCTGCTCCCAAATAACTGGCTGCCATTTCCCAAATAACTGACTCAGAAACACAATATTAATTATAAATGTCCAACCGATAGCTCAGGCTTGTTAATAACTAGCTCTTACAACATAACCTGTTTTTATTAATCTATGTGCTGTCCCGAGGGCTGTATTCCTTTAACCTGAAAACCACCAGCTGATGACCAGATGTTTAAACACATGAGACCTTGGGGGCATTTAAGATTCAAACCCTACCAGTTAGTTAGTTTCTTAATTAGGGTTTTCCATGACCACAGCAACTCTTATAAACAAAACATTTAATTGGGATGGCTCACTTATGGTTTCAGAAGTCAGTCCATTATCATCATGACAGGCAGATGTGGTGCTGGAGCTGAGAGTGCTACATCTTACAGGCAACAGGAAGTCAACTGACTGTCACACGGAGTGAAGCTTGAGAAAAGAGACCTCAAAGGCCACCCTCACAGTGACACACTTTCTCCAACAAGGCCACATTTCCTAATGGTGCCATTCCCTTTGGGGGCAATTTTTTTTCAATCTACCACATTTAATCTGTTGTTCTGAAGCCTGTGACAAGGCAGCATGTCACAGGGGAAAGCCCCTCCCTTCAGGGGTGGCATTCAAAAGAGAGAAAGAAAAGGACATAATCCCCTCAGTGACATTTCTTGCTCCCATTGGTCAGGCCCTTCTAAAAGTCCCAAAACCTCCCAATTGCACCACAGGCCAAGGGCCTGTGCTCTCAAGGCCTCAGTTCCTAATGTGGCCTTATGGGAGGTGATGGGAATTTTAAGAGCTTGATGGTGTCCTCATAGGGCTGGTGGGACATGGCTCCTACTCACTGACTTCCTTTTTTCTTTCATACCCATGAGGTAAGTACTTTATTTAGCTTTGCTGTGGTTTGTTATGCACTGTGACCTCTGTGCTCACTCACCACAGGACCTAAAAGAGCAGGACAATCAATGAGTCAGAATGAAAAGTTCCCTCTCTAAGTTGATAGTGGCAGACAACTGGTACAGTAACAAAATGCTGTCTTAACGAAAACACAATGGCAGTGTTTATTTATGCCACTATGCGACTGGAGATAGGAGTTGAGAATAATTTATCAAGGGTATTATTTTATTGTAGAAACTGGTGGGATCATTTAAAAACAATGGTTTTGAGACACATGGTGACCCATGCTTTAAGTCCCAGCTCTCGGGAGGCAGAGGCAGGTGGATCTCTGTGTTTGAGACCAACCTGGTCTACAGGGTGAGATCTAGGAGGGCCAGGGATACACAGAGAAACTCTATCTTGAAAAAACAAATGCACAAACCAAAACCAACCCCAATAACAAAAACCAATGGTTGTATAACTAGATATGGTGTAGGATAACAACAATGGCGGCCGGAGCTATGGTGGGAAGGTCACAACAGGTCTGTCTCAAGGAAGCTTCTACTACTTAAAACATTTTTATTTAATTTTTAGGGAAAGCCAAAATTGTTTGGGACATTACAAGTAGTTCCAGAACAAAATGAAATTCACCTGAGAGATTTTAACAACGGGAACTTCTCTGGAGATTAGACCCAGCTGCCTATGCAATTTCTTTTCTGGAATCCACTTCAATAATGAGACAAGGTCAACAATGTATTTCCAGAGTCATTATGCATCTTATTTTGAGGTGGAATTAGGAATCGAGACTATTCAAATTAGGCTACAGGCAGATGAATGGGATTTTAAAGAATGAATGCTGTTATGAGACACACGTGAGCAATGCTGGATGCATGGCTCAGGTTCTTTGTGCCTTGTTATAGTTTAGTGTGTGTTCCCTGTTTACTCCTGTTCTGGTCACAGTAGCCGAATCCTTTTTCCCCCAGGACAGTAATGAAAGATTACCAGATTACCACATGGTGGCAGCAAAGGTTAAAATAGAAGTACTGCTCTTTTATTAACACCACACAAGAAAGTAAGAAATGGACAACATGCTCCAGTGGACGGCCCCACGCCCACATGCAGACAGAGAGCTCTAACTGCACTCAGTGGACTATAAAAGAGGAAATCAAGAGGAAGAGGAGGAAGAGGAGAAGATGACATTGGGAGAGATATGAGGTGGATGATATGATCAAAATATATTGTATAAATATATGAAATTCTCAAAGAATGAATAAAATAAAATGGCCAAAAGGAAGAGAGACAAAGAAAGGAAAATAAGTGTAGAATGATAAAATGATAAAAATACAGCAATAAAGTATCTAGTGTAATATTTGGTTCTCTTTAACCTACCAAAGCTGCAGGGCAGACTCATGTGGACAGAGGGACTAAGTTCCATCCTGGAACAGTGGTCCAGCCCATGGCATTGCTGGACAGGAGTCAGGCCCCGTAGCTTCAGGAGATTCTCCTTCCCACTCCATAAGTTTTGGTGACTAATTGACTTGCTGAAATGCAGGCATAGTTTTCAAATTAGGTCCCTGGGCTTTTCCTAAAAGGACACTGATTATGTGGTGAAAGCTCTTCCCTCATGATCTAATAATTGCCCAAAGGACTCTGTCTCTTGATACCACTATGTTGGAAATTAGGACTTCCAAATACTGGAGATTCACAACCATTGAGTCTGTGACAGTGTGGAGATCATAATCAACAGCAGAGTCACAGTGACAGAATAATGTGACTCCCACAGACACACTGAATCGGCTATTGAATAATATAAATAAACCTACTGACTCCTCCCTTGATTTTTGTAAACAGAAAAGTTTTAAGTCAAGTATATAAAACTCTGGCCTGAACTATAAAGACCATCAAAGCCGATTCCCAGACATCAGCCAGTTTACAGAGAAGGGAGGTTGACATCCTTGAGGAAACACCCTGATGTCACCAAACATGGACACAGTTCCTTCCCTAAAAGGACCTCGGACCTTTAGCAGGGTAAGTGTACACTGAGGAGAAAGGAGTAATTAGATCCTTAGAGAACAACTGGACACAGACTTTAACATGACACTAATTCCAAGAAACATAAAATATCACTGTAGCCCTCTAGTAAAAAGAGGGGTATATAGGGACAGCGGATGATAGTTAGGAAATATCTTAAAAGATTAAACTCCACTAAATTGGAAAGTCTATAGGAAATAATAAATTTCTAAGCATGTACATGACTGATAAAGTATATGCATTTCTAGGCATATATGTGACTTACCAAGGCAACATCAACAATGTACACAGATCTAATGAAATGATCCACAGGGGATAGTTATTGACAACCACGCTAATTGTGCTGATTAAAATATATGAATCCTTTTAATAGTGGGTGACCAAGACCAGACTCATGCCTCAAAGTCCCTTGGTGCCAAAGCTCAGAGTGCAGCATTTTTAAAGACAAAAACCACAATTACATCAGTGTCTGAGTAGGAGTCAGAGCAACATCTGTCTGTTTGCAGGGCTTGGTGGTATCTTGCAGACACCACATGACAATTATTTTTGGCGTACACTTCCTCTTAGTTATTTTAGTTTATGTGTTAGCCAGCTCAAACATTAGTTATTTTGGATAATAGGGCTGGACTGTGGTCAGGTCACAGACAGTCTCAAAAGCTTGGCCAAGGAGTATGTGGCCATGGGGGTTAGGAGGTTGGAATGCTGAGGAGTGTGGAAGTAGAAACAAAATAGTCAGGACAAGATAGCATCACCTTAGTCATTTCACTATAATGAGCAATGAAACTGAAGTATAATAATCTCCCAACAAGAATAGCTAAAGACTAATTGGATATACTTTTGAATTCTATAAGAACTTTTAGAAAATGACTAAGAAATATCTTGAACTATTCCATAAAATGGAGAAGGAAGAAATGCTTCTTAACTTCTGTGAATAGAAGGAAATGCTCAAATAAAATACTTCTACAATCAGTAATACACTGACACCAAAACCAGATAAGGACGCATGCAAAAAGCAACTATTTCTTTTGTGAACATAAATACAAAAGTCCTCAAAAATTCACAGATTTATTTTCACTTTAGAAAGATCATGCACTAAGATTAAGTTGCCTCTTGTTCTCGAATGCAATGATGGCTGGACAAATTAGGAAGTGTTCTGAAGCACATGATCATTTCAATCCATGTAGAAAGTGATTGACAAAACCAGGTCTTTCTCCATCATAAGAAGAACTGAAAAAACTGAGTATAGAAAGAACACACTTCAATGTAATAGTGTCTATGTACAACAACCTGTAGGCATCATTCTGTTGAATAGAGAAAAAATGAAAACATTTTCTCTAACATCAAGTGTGAGACAAACACTCAATTCTGGCCATTATTATTGGATGAAATATTTGAACTCCACTGGGTGTGATGGAGCACACCTTTAATCCCAGCACTCAGGAGGCAGAGGCAAGTAGATCTCTGTATTTTTGAGCCAGCCTGGTCTACATGATGTGACCCTATCTTGAAAAGAAAGAAAAGGAAAGATCCTTGAAATTTTAATCTGAGCAAATAAAAGAAGTCAAGTAGAGACCAAATGGTCAGATTACCCTTTGTGCAGATGATAGTGTTCTTAAAAGACCCTAAGACTCTACCAGATGACTCTTATATCTGATAAATATTGTCAGAAAAGCAGTAGGATGAAAACTCAAGGTACAAATATTGATTCATAATAACCTCAAATAATGAAAAACCTGAGTATAAACATAATCAAATGCATTAAGGACCTCTGTGAAGAAAATCATAAGTCCTAAAGGAAGACACTGAAGAAGACTCTGGAAGATAGAATGACCTCCCATGTCCTCGAATCAACAAAATAATGTGAAAATGACAATATTATTAGAAATTATCTAGAAATCTAATACATTCCTTCCACTTACTCTCCTCACAGAAATGGAAAAGAAGCTAAACATTATAAAGAAACACACACATGCACACACACACACAGAGGGGCAGAGAAAATACTCAAGAGAGACAAAGAGAAAGAGACGAAGATCCCAAATGAAAAGAGCCATACTGGGCCGGGCGGTGGTGGCACACGCCTTTAATCCCAGCACTCGGGAGGCAGAGGCAAGAGGATCTCTGTGAGTTCGAGGCCAGCCTGGTCTACAGAGCAAGATCCAGGAAAGGCGCAAAGCTACACAGAGAAACCCTGTCTCGGAAAAAAAAAAAAAAAAAAGAGCCATACTGGATGTATTACAATAGCTAACGTCAATATGCACTGCTGAGCCATAGAAATAAAGCCATTGGCTACAATCATCAGATTCTCCATAAAGGTGCCAAAAGCATACACTGAGAAACTGTATTAACAAGTGCTGCTGAAAAACTGGATACCTACATCTAAAAGACTAAAAACCACATCCCTATCCCTCACCCTATTAAATCAGCTCATGATAGATCGGGGTCCTTAATGTAAGACTTTCACTTTTAAACTTCTAGAAGAAGATACAGGGAAATATATAAAGATTTTAATAGGACTCTAATATCTCAGGAAATAACATCAGGTGTTGACAGACAGGGTTCCATGAAGTGAAGAAAGCTACTGAACAGCAAAGGAAATAACTCCTAACAGGGTAAGAAACAGACTAAAGGAATGAAAGAAAATCTTTTCCAGTTATTCATCTAACAGGGAATTGATTCAAGAGAAAAAACAGAGGATATATGTATAATAAAGAGAGAAAACATATAGACCTGGAAAATATAAAGTCTATGACCCTATAGCCTGTACCCCTAGCCTCAGCTCTCAGGAGGCAGGGACAGGAAAACACAAGTTAAACTCGGCTACAAAGCAAGCTCATGGTCCACTTAAGCTACATAGCATGTCTGACGTATTTTTTTAAGAAAGAAAGAAAAAGAAGCCCCCCCCCCAACAAAAAAAACACCAAAGTGCCAAGCAATGCCATTGATAAACACAAAAATTAACAGAACACTTTTTAGATTATGTGAGAAAATGTTCACCATGTTCACCCATTAAGGAAATGGAAATCAAAAAGTAAAATGGAATGTTAACTCTCCCAGGCTTAATGGCTACTGTGAAAAAATAAATGCAATGGATGTTGGTGAGGATGTGGAGAAAACGTGACTCTGCACTGTTGGTGAGAATTTAATTAGTCTGGTCAGGCACCCTCTCCACTATTGCTAGGAATCCTAGCTGGGGTCATCCTTGTGGATTCCTGAGAGTTTCCCTGGCACCAGGCTTCTCCCTAACCCCATAATGGCCCCTCTATCAAGTTATCACTTTTGTTGCTCTCCCTCTCGGTCTCTTTCACAACTCAGCCAAGCTGATCCTCATATACCATCCCTACTTCCTCCCCTCTTCACCTCCCACCCCCAGTTTACCCAGGAAATCTCATGTATTTCCCTTTATCAGGGCGATCCGTGGGTGCCCCTCTTAAGGTCCTCCTTGTTACCTAATTTCTCTAGGGCTGTGGGTTCTAGCCTGGTTAACCTTTGCTTTATATCTACTATCCACTTATGAGTGAATACATACTGTGTTTGTGTTTCTGGGTCAGGGTTACCTCTCTCAGGGTGATTTTTTTCTAGTTCCATTTGCCTACAAATTTCAAGACGGTCCTTTTTTTTATTTATTTATTTATTTATTTATTTTTTTAAGATTTGACAGTTTTATTCTTTTTAAAGTGTTTCCATGGAATACAATCCAGGTTTTTGTTTTAGGGTGACCTGGAGATCAGTGTAATTTGGGGTAGTGAAACAAATGGCTTGGCATTGGGGATTTAGGTTTTGTTTTTTTTTTTTTTTTTTTTTTTTTTGTTTTTTTTTTAATTTTTATTTTGCAATACAATTCAGTTTTACATATCAGCCACAGATTCCCTTGTTCTCCCCCCTCCCGCCCCCCTCACCTTCCCCCCAGCCCGCCCCCCATTCCAATCTCCTCCAGGGCAAAGCCTTCCCCACAGACTGAGATCAACCTGGTGGACTCAGTCCAGGTAGGTCTAGTCCCCTCCTCCCATGCTGAGCCAAGGGACCCTGCATAGGCCCCAGGTTTCAAACAGCCAACTCATGCAATGAGCACAGGACCCGGTCCCACTGCCTGGATGCCTCCCAAACAGATCAGGCCAATCAACTGTCTCACCCACTCAGAGGGCCTGATCCAGTTGGTGACCCCTCAGCCATTGGTTCATATTTCATGTGTTTCCGTTTGTTTGGCTATTTGTCTCTGTGCTTTATCCGACCTTGGTCTCAACAATTCTCTCTCATATAAACCCTGCCCAACGACAGAGAAATGGAATGAGATCTACATGAACAGCCTGGACAGGAGTGGGGGTAGTGAAGGGCGAGGGTCGAGGGAAAGAGAGCTTGGGTGAGTGGGAGATCCCAGCTGGATCAAAAACAGAGAGGGAGAACAAGGAATAGGAGACCATGGTAAATGAAGACCACATGAGAATAGGAAGAAACAAAGTGCTAGAGAGGCCCACAGAAATCCACAAAGATACCCCCACAACAGACTGCTGGCAATGGTCGAGCGACAATCCGAACTGACCTACTCTGGTGATGGGATGGCCAAACACCCTAATTGTCGTGCTAGAAACCTCATCCAACTACTGATGGACCTGGAGGCAGAGATCCATGACTAGGCCCCAGGTGGATCTCTGGGAGTCCAATTAGCGAGAATGAGGAGGGTTTATATGAGAGAGAATTGTTATTTATTTTTTATTTTTATTTTTTTACTGCTGAGTAATACTCCATTGTGTAAATGTACCACATTTTCTTTATCCATTCTTTGGTTGAAGGGCATCTAGGTTGTTTCCAGGTTCCAGCTATTAGGAATAATGCTGCTATGAACATAGTTGAGAAAGTGTCCTTGTGGTATGATTGAGCATCATTTGGGTATATGCCCAAGAGTGGTTTTGCTGGGTCTTGAGGTAGATTGATTTCCAATTTCTGAGAAACCACCATACTGGTTTCCAAAGTGGCTATACAAGTTTGCATTCCCTCAGTGGAGGAGTGTTCCAGTGGAAAATATTTGAAACATAAACGTGTGTGTGTGTGTGTGTGTGTGTGTGTGTGTGTGTGTTTAAAATAAAATAAAATAAAATATTTTATACTGCATGTAAGAAGGTGGGCAGAAAATGAATTCTCATTTGTTGCTGGTATGAGCTTGATTTACAGAGAACAACCTAGAAATGTTTTCAAGCACTAAAAATATACAAAACTACATCTTGGAAAATTGAGTCCTAACAAACCTCTTTGTACGGGCAAAAGAGGAAAGGATCTGAGCCTATACTGAGAGACAAAGAGATTGGTAAAGCCATAAAATGCACTCAATCCAGCCACATAAAAGAATTAGCAAGTCAGCCAGGCATAGTGGCAAAGTATTATACTCTCACTTACGTGGGAAGCCAAGAGACCAGCCTAGCGAATATAGCTAGACTCATTGCCAAGTGACACAACAAAATGAAACAGGGCCATTTTAATAATTATGAGCACAGAAAAAAATCCTTATGACCTTTCAAGGAACTTGGCAGTGCTTGCCTACAGATAGTTTTACAGATATTAACTCTTGCAAAGGGTTTGGTTGGTTGGTTGTTTTTATTTATGGGTTGTGGTTTTGTCCTTTGGTTGGAGGCTTTTGTTTTGTTTTGTAGGATGAGTATTGAACCCATGACCTCCACACGCTATCACTGAGCTATATTGCTAGTCCCTCCCCCAAAAACTCCCTTAGTGAACCCAACATGGTGCTGACTCCACTTTGTCCCAGCTGCTCTCAAAAAGAAGACAAGACATTTTCTAAAGGAAACTCAAGAAATAAACAAATTCATTAATAAGTGTAAACAAAAAACAAAATAATCATGTGTCACTTAGAGATGGGAACATATTATGAGAACTGCACCATTGACTGGCTTTGATTTCATCCTTATATAAGCATTACAGGGTATACTTATGCAAATGTCCATGTTACAGGTCAACCACTTTCTGTGGCCTCTAATTGTAATTGTTAATGCATGTTAATTGTACAAATTAGTAGGATCCTACCCACCCGTGCTGTTTCTACCCTCCCTCCTTCCTTCTCTAACCCCTCTGCAAGCTTCTTTTTAGGGCTACTGGAGTCCCTCTTCCACTTCCAGCTCCCCATGGATTTTTCTTTGTCTTCCACACATGTAAAGAACCACATCACAGTTGTGTTTCTGCATCTGGCTGATTGCACTTTCCATCATGACCTTCAGTTTTACCAGTTTTCCCGCAAGTCACAGGATTTCATTCCTCTTCATGCAGAACAGCATTGGTGTGCGTGCGTGCGTGCGTGCGTGTGTGTGTGTGTGTGTGTGTAGTCTCTGCTTAGTTCCATAGCCTATTTTCATTGGGTTGTTTGTTTTCTTGTTTAATTTCTGGAGTTCTTTGTATATTCTAGATATTAATTCTTGTTAGATGTATAACTGGCACAAATTTTCTCCCATTCCATACGCTGCTTCTTCAGTCAATTGACAGTGTCCTTTCTCTGTACAGAAGCTTTTAATTTCATGAGATCCCATTTATTGATTATCGGCATTATTTCTTGAGTGACTGGAGTCATATTCTGAAATTCCTTACATATGCCTACTATATATTTTTTCATTATATTTACTTATTTACTGAGGGCATATCTGTGTGTGTGTGTGTGTGTGTGTGTGTGTGTGTGTGTGTGTGTGTGTGTACAGGTGCCCCAGCTGAAAGGATAAACGGCGAATGAAAGGATAAATCGGCGCTGATAAATCGGCGCTGGTTGTTCTGTGGAAGGGTCACGAGCGGAAGAGTCACGAGCCATGATTACCAGAGTTAGAATGGGCTTTATTAGAGAGAAGAGGGGTTGGACAGGAGAAGCCAGGCCTGGCAGAAGGAGGGAAGCAGGGCAGAGAAGACAGCACAGAGGAAACGGAAAAAGGGAGGGTGGGGGTCCGCGTGCGGCTTTTTAAGGGAGAGATTGCGTGATCACGTGGTGGTACGCAGTCGCCCACAACACCCTGATGACGTAGACGTTACACCCGGAAGAATGAGAGCAGGATACCAACACCAGCCGCATAGAGAAGTCAGAGGATAGCTTGCTGAAGTCCGGTCTCCCCTTCCACCATGTGGGACCCAGGGATCAAACACAGGTTGTCAGGCTTGGAAGCATCCACCTTCACGTACCTACCGAAGCCATCGCACCAGGCCCATGTGCCTTTAAGTTTATTACCTGCATTTTTCCTGTAACATTTTCAGACCTTGGGTATTACACTGAAGTCCTCGATCCACCTGGAGTTGATTTTTGTGTGGCACAGGAGATGAGACTCTAGTTTCAGCCAGGCAGTGGTGGTAACGCCTTTGATACCAGCACTCCAGAGGCAGAAGCAGGTGAATCTCCTCGGTCTAGGCCAGCTTGGTAGAGAAAGAGAGTTCCAGTACACAGGACAGTCTGTGCTACACAGAGAAATCCTGTCCAAAAAAAAAAAAAAAATCTAGTTTCATTCTTTTGTCCAAAGATACCACTTGTTGAAACCACTACCCTCTTTCCAATGTGCATTTTTGTCCAAATCAGGTAGCTGTAGTTGTGTGGCCTTGCATCTGGATCCTCTGTTCTATTCCACTGATCAATATGTCTATTATTATTTCTTGGCTCCAAAGTATAGCACAATCAGTTATATGATGCCTCCAGCAGCAGCATTTTTTTTTTTTGCTCAGGATTGCTTTGGTTATCTGAGTCTTCTATGTTTCCCTAAGAATTGTAATATTTTTTATGTCTATGAAAATGTCCCTGGGATTTTGGTTGAAATTGCATTGAATCTGTACTTTTTGTTTTGTTTTGGTAGGAAGGCTATTTTCACAAGAGTAATTCCTCTAATCTGTGAGCATTGGAGGTCTTCCCACAGCCTGTCTTCCTCAGTTTCTTCGGTGTTTTAAAGTTTTCATCATGGAGAGTTCTCACCCCCTTGGTTAGGTTTATTCCAAGGTTGGTTTTGACTGTTGTTATTTTTTTTTAAAGATTTATTTATTTATTATTTATTTATTATGTATACAGCATGTATGACTGCAGGCCAGAAGAGGGCACCAGATCTCATTACGGATGGTTGTGAGCCACCATGTGGTTGC
The DNA here is from genome assembly GCF_949786415.1 of Peromyscus eremicus. Classification (NCBI taxonomy): domain Eukaryota; kingdom Metazoa; phylum Chordata; class Mammalia; order Rodentia; family Cricetidae; genus Peromyscus; species Peromyscus eremicus. Next base: position 133,407,099 of record NC_081418.1, read on the forward strand.
TGGGAATTGAACTCAGGACCTCTGGAAGAGCAGTCAGTGCTCTTAACCTCTGAGCCATCTCTCCAGCCCTAGGGAGTTTTCAATAGACTTACAAACAGGGAACCTCAGGACTACCTATACATTCCAATCTGGTCACCTTCATTCTTATAATTACAGATCATAAGAATCTAGAGAAGAGCCGGGTGGTGGTGGCACAGGCCTTTAATCCCAGCACTCAGGAAGCAGAACCGGGTGGATCTCTGTGAGTTACTATTTTTGTGTGTTGTTATTTTTGAGGTTGTTGTGAATGGAATTATTTCCCTGATTTCTTTCTCTATGTGTTTGTCATTAGAATATGGGAAGGCTGCTGACCTTTGTGTGTTAGTTTTGTATCTTGCCATTTTACTGAGTGTGCTTATGAGTTCTCAGTGTTTCCTGCTGGGGTCTTTAGTATCAGATCATCTGAAAATAGATACACTTCGATTTCCATCCTATTTATATCCATTTTGCTTACTTTTCCTGTCTTATTGCTATAGGTCAGAGTTCCAGCACTATACCGAATAAGAGTGGGGGAAGTTGACACCCTTGTCTTCTTCTTAATTCTAATGGAAATGCTTTGAGTTTTTCTCCATCTAGCATAATGTGAACTACAAGTTTGTCATTTACAGCCCTTATTGAGATATATTCCGTCTAGTCTATTTTTCAGGATTTTTAACATGAAGGATGTATGATTCATTTTTAGAAGATTTTTCTTCCTCCCTTGAGTTCCTTTATGTAACATGCAACATTTATTGATTAACATGCATTGAACCATCCTCAAATCTATGAATTAAAGACATTTTGATTGTGGTGAATGATCTTTTTGATGTGTTGTTGAATTTGGTTTGTAGGTATTTTGTTGATAATTTTTGCATCTGTGTTTATCAAGAAGATTGGCCTGTAATTTTCTTTCTTTTTTTAACATCTTTGGCTTTGGTATCAGAATAGCAAAAGCTTCATTCAAAGAGTTTGATAATGTCTCCTTCTTTTCTATGATATGGAATAGTTTGAGAAGCACTACTAGTTCTTCTTTAAAGGGCCAGTAGGATTCACTAGTGTAAACATCTAGCCTGGGCTTGTTTCAAATGGGAGATTTAAATTATTGCTTCAATCTCACTTCTTGTTATAGATGCATTTATTTATCTCATTTTGATCATTTCCTTTAGATTTTCCAATTTGGGGAATATGGATTTTAAAGCTTTTCCAAATGTTTTTCTGAACTTTGTTGGTATCTGTTGTTGCTCTTTTTCCATCTTTATTTTGTAATCTGGATGTTCTCTCTCTCTCTCTCTCTCTCTCTCTCTCTCTCTCTCTCTCTCTCTCTCTCTCTCTCTCTCTCTCTGGCTGAGGGTTTGTCAATCTCATTTATCTTTTCAGAGAGCCAACTCTTTCCTTCATTGACTCTTTGTATTGCTTTTTATTCTTGTTTTGTTTCTATTTTGTCAGTTTCTGCTCTGGTCTGAATTCCTTTCCATCTGCTGGGTTGAGGTTTGGCATGTTCTTCTCCTTAAAGGACTCAAAGGCTTATCACTAAGCTATCCATTTGATAGCTCCCTGATTCATTAGCTATACAGACCCTTCTCTTAGTACAGCTTTCATTGTACCCCATGGGTTTTAGCATGTTGTCTTTTCATTTTCACTTGGTTATAAAAAATATTTAATTCCTTCTTGATTGCTTAATCTCCATGAGTCTGTCTATGGTCTAGTGTTTCTCTTGCTATTAACTTGTAGAATGATTGCATTGTGACCAGACAGAACATAAGCCTTGTTTGATGTTTCCTGTTATTTGTTGAGACTTGTTTTAGGTCCTAGTACATGATCCATTCTAGAGAAAGTCTCATGAAATGCAAAAGCTGGACATTCTGCAGTGTTTGTATGGAATGTTTTGTAGATGTCCATTGAGTTCATTTGCTCTATGATATAATTTAATTTGTATATTTCTCTGTCTATTTGGAGATAATTTTTGTTTAACTTTATGTTTACTTATTACTAATGTGTGTATGTATACATATATGATGTGTATGGATATATGCATGCCATGCCATGAGTGAAGGCTAGAAGACAATTTTGAGGAATCACTTCTCCCCTTCCACCTTTACCTGGAACCACCCTTGGTTCCAGGGATCTAAGTCAGGTTGCTGAGCTTGTACAGCAAGGACCTTTACCTGCACAACCATCTCTCCAGCCTTGTTTCTTTTGTATTGGAGAAAGATCCCAATTGCTGAGCACAGGGTATTGAAGTCACCTACTGCTATGTGCTTGGCTTAACTGATGACTTTACATCTAATGGTATCTGTTTTATGAGGTTGTATCCACCTGTGTTTGGGGCATATGTTTAGAACTGTAATGCCCTCTTGGTAAATTGTTCTTTTAATCAGTATTAAGTGGCATTCTTCTTCTCTCACTAGTTTTCATTTGAATTCTGTTCTGTCATATATTACAACAGTGACACCTAGTTGTTCCCGAGACCCATTTGCCTCCTAATACCTTTTTCCATCCTTTCGTCCTAAAGTAATGTATATTTCTTGGAGTCAACAAATAGATGGTTCCTGTTTTGTTTTGTTTTTAATCCAATCTACTAGTCTATGTCTTTTAATAGGCAAGTGGAGACAATAACTATTCTGAGTTTATTACTGAAAGGTGTACATTGCTTCCTGTCACTTTGTTGATTTTATAGTGTTTGTTTGTTTTCCTCTTCTGCTCCTGCTTAACAATATTCTAGAGTGGTTTATTCCTTCCTGTGGCCTGATGGATGGGTTATCTTTTATCTCCCTTCAGTCCAAAGGATGCCTTCAAATGCTTTTTAGTTTTGTGGCCATAAATACTCTCCGCCTATTTTTATGATGGACAATGTTTGTTTTTCCTCCGATTATGACAGTTTTGCTGAGTATAGTAGTCTGGGTTGTCAGCATCTCTCAGAACTTGAAATACATCTTCCTGTGCCCTCGTGGATTTTAAAGTTTTAATCTGTTGTTATTCTCTTGGATTTGCCTTTATATGTGACTTAGTATTGCTCTCTTGCCATTTTCAATGCTTTCTTCTGAATGTTTAATATTTTAATCATAAAATAATAAGTGGAGGTGTTGTTGTTGTTATTTTTACTCCTTTTGTGGGAGGAGCCACCACCCAACTCCCAAATAAATCACACACGGAGGCTTATTCTTAATTATGAATGCCTGGCCTTAGCTTGGCTTGTTTCTTGCCAGCTTTTTTTTTTTTAATTTAAAAAATGTTTTCTTTCCTTTTACATACCAACCCCTGTTCTCCCTCCTCTTTTCCCACTCCCCCCCCCGCCCCCCTCCTGCCCCCCCCCCCCCCCCCCCCCCCGCCTAACCCATCCCACCTCCATCCCCTCCTCATAGAGACTAAGGCCTCCCTTGGGTAGTCAACACAGGCTCTTGCCAGCTTTTCTTAAATTATTCCATCTATCTTTTGCCTCTGGGCTTTTCCCCTTCTCTTACTTCTGTAAATCTTACTCTCAATCCATGGCTTGCTGTGTAGCTTGGTGGCTGGCCCCTGGAGTCCTCCTCCTTCTCTCCCTCCTAGCTCCTTTTACTCTTCCATCTCTTTTTTTTTTCCTCTTCCCAGATTTCTCCTTCTATATCCTCTCTGCCTGCCAGCCCCTCCTATCCTTTCTCCTGCCTTGCTATTGGCCAGTTCTTTATTAGACCATCAGGTATTTTAGACAGGCACAGTAACACAGCTTCACAGAGTTAAACAAATGCAACATAAACAAAAGTAATACACCTTAAAATAGCATTCTACTACATGGAGGTTTTATTCTGGTTTGGTTCTGGTCTATTTGGTGTCCTAAATATCTCTTATGTGTGTTGACAACTATGATGGTTAGTTCTAATTGTCAGCTTGACACAACCTGGAATTGGCTGGTAAAGCAGTCTCAGTGGGGAGCTCTCCAGATCAACTTGGGATATGGGAATGCCTATGTGGAATTGTCTTGATTGCTTTAATTGCTATGGGAAGCCGCAGCCTGAACGTGATTGGCACCATTCTCCAGACTGATGATGTCCTACACTGGATAAGAGTAGAGAAGGTTAGCTGAGCACCAAGCATGCAAGAATTCATTTCTCTCTGCTCTTGACTGTAAGTGTGATGTGACGTCTCAGCCTCCTGCTGCTCTGATTTCCCCAAGTGATGGACTGTACCCTGGAACTGTGATAAAGCAAACCTTCTCCTCCCTGTCACTTTTTTCAGGGTATTTTATCAAAGCAACAGAAGTGAAACTATGACAGACAGTATCTCTTTTCTTAACTCTAGTGGTTTGAATGAAATGTCCCCCATAGGTCCCCAGTTGGTGTCTCTGTTTAGGGAGGTTTAGGGGGTGCGCCATACTTTCTAAATTCATAAGCTGCAAGAAAGCTTTTCTTCCATAAGTTATCTGCTGCCAGGTATTTGGTCACAGCAGTAAGAAAAGTAACTAACACCAAATAAAGGATATGAGCACATAACTCAGAGAAAATATAATAACTCAAGACAGCAGTCAGAAAGACACAACCCATAACACAATATATCATGTACCATTCCCCCCAGTACAGAAATTGTAGTAATAAGAAGCCAAAATTGGGCAGGGGACATATCTCAGTGTTAGAGCACTTGCCAAGCATCTACACGGCCCTTTCCAGGACTACAAGAAAAAAGAAAAACAAATAAGCTAAAATTTGAAATGTAGAGAATTTATGAAACCGAGAGTTGGGAGGATCCTAGTGAGAGAAAAAGCTTGTCAGCCTTTTTATAGAGAAGGCTAGTGGTATCTATTAACGTTTTTAACCTGATGTATATTGTAATTCATTAGTGCCACTTTTAGAAACATATTTCAGGCCAGCAAGATGATTCGGTGGTTAAAGGCCGTTGCTCCTACTCAATCTGCTGGCTTGAGTTTGACTCATGGGATCTGCATGGTGGAAGGAGAGAAACACCCAACACAAGTTGTCCTCTGACTTCCACATGTGTGCTGTGGCATGCGCGCGCGCGCACACACACACACACACACACACACACACATGTACGCATGCATGCACTCACACATGCATATGTATAAATAAATAATGAAAAATTCAAAAAAACATATTACAGATGAAGTACATCTGTACATGTGATGATAAAGCAAGAGAGGGGCCTAGAGGAGACTACTTGGGGCAAGTGAGAACCACCTGGAAAGGGGAGGCGCACAGAAGAAATGCAGGGAGGAGAATGATTGAGGATAAAGGTTAATGACAAGCTTTTAATCCCAGCACTCAGGAGGCAGAGGCAGATGGAACTTTGAGTTCAAGGCCAACTTGGTCTACAGAGCAAGTTCCAGGACAGCCAGGGCTATGCAAAGAAATTCTGTCTCAAAAAAAAAAAAAAAAAAAAAAAAGCCATGATGAAATTCATTACTTTGTGTGCTAACTTAAAAGAATAAAAAAAAAAGAAATATATTACAGAGAAATAGGACATGTGTAGAAAGTGGTTTTACTTCATGTCCTACACTCAAATCTTTGCCTACCTAGCATACCCCTCCCTTCCAGCCTCCTACTGTTTGGGTTTCTTGTCCACCTCTGTCCCTTTGGATTTCTTAGACTTCTTTTCCTTCCTCTAGACCACCCTGCAAGCTCTCCATGGTTCACCATTACTACCCTCAGCAGACTTGTGAGTTACTGCAGCCAAGACGATGGCGGCCACTGCCCAGAGTATGCCCTAGCACGGGTCTCACTAGAAGGCACAGCAGTCCCCTGCCTCTGCTGGCTGTCACCACCACTCAGCGGTGCTGTCTCTGAGCAGATGTCTATCTTTTCCTGGTCTAATTATTCCAAGCCTACCATTTCCTCCCTTGTTCTTGGTACATGATTTTATCATTCATTTCACTGAGAAGATCAATTCACTAGGCAAGAAGAGTATACGGTCTTCTTCCTGCAATGGGAAAATGGGTGCTTCTCCTACACGGTTCTTTTCCTCAGTTGTCTGCTGGAACCCAAGTTATTTCAGTGCCTCAGAGGTCCAGGCATGAAACATTCTTCCTCCTGCATGCACTTTTAATCTCCTCCTTTTAACTGATTTTTTCACCTCCAGTGGTGAATATGTGTTGTTCTTTCTTATCCACATTTGACCTCACTTGTGACTACTTAGATAGTATCTCCTTCCTTCCTGTCGCCTGCTATTTCATGAGCTGTTTCCACTTACTTACCTCCCTTTCATCTGCCAGCTCACTGAAATGGCACATCTGTCACCCTTGTCGCACCAATAAAGAATAAGGAACAACGGCCTCCCTATTGTCAAATTCACTGAGTTCTCTTTCATTAATCTACTTCACAGCTCGTTAACACTTCATACTAATGGTTTCTCTCTGCTCTCTGAAAAACCGCTCCTTCCTTGGTTTCCTAGACTTGACTTCAATACTCTTCCCTGTGTGCCAGAACTAACGTTTTCTCCTCTCCTCTTTGTTTCTTTATCTTGGTACTTAACATGGAAACAAAGCTTTGTTCTCAGAGGAATGACTACCAGCTCAGAACATGTGGTGCATGTTCTGATGCAAAAGACGTGGAGCATCTCCACCTGTGAAAACTCACCGCTGCCCTTCACTCAAGTGCAGAGCCAGGAGTGAAAGGCAGGTGAACTTAGGGAGTCTATGCTATACATTTCCTTTGCCTTGTGAGAGTAGAAACAGGCACTTGATTCTCAGTGCCAAGAAGTTCAAGTTGGTAGGACACTTGGAAGACTCTAACCAAACTTCAAGTACATATTCTCTGATATATTCATATGAAAGATAAAAAAAATTAAAGGATATTTACCTAAAATCAACAGGAAAGAGTATAGGGCCTAGAACAGCTAAAAATTTTTAAAGAAAGTGATAGAGGACCTGATTTCAAGATTGCTAAAGCTATTATGAGTAAGTTATAAAAGGAACAATCATAAATAACCAAGACAATAAAAGAAGACAGAAATTGACGTCTGTGTGTGTGTGTGTGTGTGTGTGTGTGTGTGTGTATTCATTGATTTTGAATAAAGGCACTAAGTCACCAAAAAAAGAGTAATTACTTCAACAAATGGTCCTAAGGGCTGAGGAGATGGCTCATTTGGTCAAGTGTCTGATGTGCAGGCATGGGGACCTGAGTTCATCCCTAGAGCCCACAGAAAAAGCCAGCACAGTAGTGCGTGCCTGTAACTCCAGCAACAGAGAGAGGTGGGCAGAGACAGTAAGATCTCTGAATCTCATTGACCAGACAGCCTAGCGAACTGATGAACCGCACATTCAATGAGAGACTCTATCTTGAAAAGAAAGATGGAGAACAATCGAGAAACAAAGCCTAATGCCTCCCTCTGGCCGCCACACACAGACACACATAGGTACACATGCAACCACGTGCACACAGGCACATCCCTACTGTCTTAGTTACTTTTATACTGCTGTGATAAAACATCATGACCGAGGCAACTTATACAAGAAAGCATTTGCCAAGTGAGATAGAGCATGCCTTTAATCCCAGCACTTGGGAGACAAAGACAGGTATATTTTCGTGAGTTTGAGAGCAGCCTGGTCTACATAGTAAGTTCCAGGATAGTCGGGGCTGCACAGAGAGACCCTGCTTCAAAAAATAATATATTTATTTATTAAAAAAAAAAAGAAAGTATTTGGTTTGGGGCTTATAGTTTCAAAGGGTTAGCATTCGTGACCATGACGACAGGGAGCATGGTGGCAGACAGACATGATGCTGGAGCAGTAGCTGAGACATCACATCTTAAGACACAAAGGCAAAAAGACTCGAGGCAAAAAGAGCTACCTGAGAATGGCATGAGCTTCTGAATTCTCAAAGCCCACCCTCACCCCCCATGACACACCTCCTCCAACAAGGCCACACTTCCTAATTCTTCCCAATCAATTCCACAAACTGGAGTCCAACTATTCAAATATATGACCCCATGGGGACTATTCTTATTCAAATTACCACACCTACACAAACAGGTAGATATATCATATACACAGGACAACACATGCAAAATAAAATGGTGCTGAAATAATTGGGCATTTCTAAGAAAAAAAATATTAATTGCAACACAATGTTTTTTTAAGATTTTATTTATTTATTATGTATACATTGTTCTGCCTGCATGTATGCTTGCACACCAGAAGAGGACACCAGATCTCATTATGGATGGTTGTGAGCCACCATGTTGGTTCCTGGGAATTGAACTCAGGACCTCTGGAAGAACAGCCAGTGCTCTTAACCTCTGAGCCATCTCTCCAGCCTCTAATTTCAACACATTCTTAAAGAATTATTATATGTATTATTATATACTAGAGCTAAAACAGATCACAGATTTAAATGCAAAACTCAAAGCTATTTTTAGATGTTGGAAGAAAACATAAAGGTGATCTTTGTGATATTGGACTAAACAAAGATTTTAGACACTGTAAGAACCACAAACTACAATACAAAAGGCTAACGGGGGGGGGGGGGGGGACAGGACACACAAAACTTGTCTCTCCCAGAAACAAACTTTTGCATACAATGTTTCTATGACTTTAATTCAGAAATCCATAAACCATGCAAGGAATCAATCTTGCAGAAGTCTTCAGTAGACACTAGTTGCATATTGTATCACTCAATTCTGATATTATCTTCCCAAAAATAGCATCACAGGTTGATGTCCCAGTCCTATGACAGTTATCAATGTCAGATGTAACAGTTGACAATTATAAGCAGTTTGTGCCCTAAACTTCTGATTAACTGACTTTAAATCCAGGATCCCAGGATCCCAGGATTCCCTCCTTGGGTTGCCTCCATTTGTTAATGGCCTACAGAACTCAGGAAAAGGCTTCCTTCTCTATGTTCATTGGTTATAAAGGATACAGCTGAACAGCCAGATGGAAAAAGTACACAAAACAAGTCATATAGGAAGGAGTGGGGACACCCACACCCTCACTGGGTGTACACCCTTCAGAACTCTGGCCTTCTGAGATTTTTATGCTCCCTTTTGTAGACACAGTTTATTAAATAATTGGTGTGTGATGATCAAATCAACTTTCAGCCCCTCCAGAGGTAGAGCAGTAGAGTTCAAAGTCCCAAGCCTTGATTGTTTTGGTGAACAGCCTAAAGCAGAAACCCTGAAGCTAGGGAGCCTAAAGCTACCTAGGAGGCACCAGGAATCAAACTGGCACACAAAAGTCATCACTTGGGAGGTGACAAAATTGTAGGAGCTGTATGTCAGGAAAAAAAATGAGATCAAATACAGTTTCTAAGAGCATTGATAAACTAGAGAGAAGCTGGAGAGAAGACTCAGCAGTTCAGAGCACTGGCTGCTTTTCCAGAGGACCCAGGTTTGATTCCCAGCACCCACATGACAGCTCTTCATAGTCTGTAGCTTCCATTCCAGGGGATCCAGTGCCCTCTTCTGGCCTCCATGGGTCCTGCACACATGTGGAGCACAGACATACATGGAGGAAACACGTTCATACACATAAAAATGGTGGCGCACGCCTTTAATCCCAGCACTCGGGTGGCAGAGGCAGGCGCATCTCTGTGAGTTCGAGGCCAGCCTGGTCTACAGAGTGAGATCCAGGAAAGGCGCAAAGCTACACAGAGAAACCCTGTCTCGAAAAACCAAAACAAAACAAAACATTTTTTTATTTCTATTTTTTTGTTTCTTGTTTGTTTGGTTTTTCGAGACAGGGTTTCTCTGTGGAACAGCCTTGGCTGTCTTGAAACTCACTTTATAGACCAGGCTGGTCTCAAACTCACAGATTTCTGCCTCTGCCTCTGCCTCCTGAGTGCTGGGATTGCATGGGCCTCTACACCTGGCCTATTTCTATTTTTTGAAACACAGTTAAGAGAATGAAAAGGCAAAACACAGGCTGATAGTGCTTTTGCAAAATCTATCTGAGAAGAACTGTACAGAGAATACATAAAGAACTTCAGCCAGGCATGGTTGAATTAGGAGCTCAAGGTTATATTCTGCTGCATAGTGAGTTCAAGGCTAGCCACACGAGACTCTAACTCAAAAGGATACAAACAACAACAAAAAATAACTAAAAGTCAAATGGACAAAAGATTTGAACAGAAATTTCCTCAAGAGAAATATTCAGGTGGCAAATAAGTACATTAAACAAACCTGAGCATGACCTTTGAACCCTGACTCTACCCAGTTCTGGGATTACAGGTGTGCACTACCACACTTGGTTCCATAACAACTTTATTTTCAAGCTGGAAACAACCTAAAGGACCATAAACACGTGGAAGAATACACAAATCATGGTAAATCCGTATAAGGAAATATTAGCACAGAAAAATAAAGTACAAAAATAAATGTACAATATGGATGAGTGTCAATTGTGTTAAGTAAAGGAAGACAGGGGGAAATGCACATTGTATAATTCTTCAAAATTCTATATACTATAGCTTTAAATGATGCAGTCTAGCCAGGCCTGGTGGCACTGCCTGTAGTCCAAGTACTCAGAAGGCTGAGACAGGAAGATCATGAGTTCAAGGCGAGTCTGGTCCACATCAGGAGACCCTGTTCCCACAAAAGATGCAATCTGAACTATAGTGCCAAATAAAGCTTGTTGAGATTTAGTAGCCGAGACGGAAGGGAGGGGAAGAGAACGGTAAAAAGTCATGGGGAACATTTCTGACCACAATGGGTTTCCATCTTGGTGACAGGAAAGACAAACAAGTGTGGCTGAGACACACAAGAGTGAGACAGTTGTCACATGCCACAGGTGAGGAGAGCGTGGGAGTTATTCCCAAAGCAATGGTCCTCAAATAAAGGTAATGTGGGGGTTTTATTCAGGGAGCCACCCACACATGCTCATTTCTGAGCATGCTCAGTTGCAAGGTTAAGGAATACATTCCTGAGCATGCTCAGGTTAAGGTCATAATTTTAGAAGGAAAATAGTAAACACACTTTTTAGCGTACTTAGCTCGGGATGGTTTTCAGGTTTGAGTGTTTGTTCTCTGGTTTGGTTTTAGTTTTTTGTTTATTTTAGCAGTCCAAGGAATTGAACCTGGGTCCTCTCACATGCCACACAGTGCTGTGCCACCGAGCTACAGTCCCAGCATTCTTTCTACTTTTTATATTGAGACAAAGTCTGAGGTGCACAGACTGGCCTGGAACTCACTTTGATTCTTCTTGAACTTTCACTCCTCCTGCCTCAGCCTCTCAAGTAGCTGGGATTTCAGGTCTGCACCACCAGGCCTGGTGTTCAAACTGGTTTTAAGGGTAGAAGTGACTAGAAAACCATCACAGTAATTAATCCAAGTAAACAGCAGTTGAAGTACCACAGTTAAACCCAAAGGGAGGAGCCGTGAATGATAATCTCTTTTGCTAGCAGAGATAAGAAAATCAGCCAATGGAGTGAACAAGAAAACAGAATAGAAGAAATTGATAAGTTCTTTTGTTACCAAAGAGCTAGAGCAGTGGTTCTCAACCTTCCTCATGCTGTGACCCTTGAGTACAGCTCCTCATGTTGTGGTGACCCCCCCCCAACCATAAAATTATTTTGTTGCTACTTCCTAACTGTATTTGCTACTGTTATGAATCATAATGTAAATATCTGATATGCAGGATATCTGATATGCCACCCCAATGGGGTCGCAACCCACAGGTTGGGAACCACTGAACTAGCCGTACCTCAGCCTGTAGGTGAGGTGGCCTGAGGTCAGGGACACTTCTCCTGCAGCATCTTCCCAGGCCACAAACCAAAACTCAGAAGAAAGGTAAAGGGATGATTTAATGAAACCAGAGCTGCAGAAAGGAGGAGGCTTGACAGACAAGCCAGGAGAAGAAAAAACTGGTGCCTCAAGTCGGTCCATTGAGACATTTTATGAATGAAAACTGCATTCTGCCCAGGATGACTTGAACCTTGGAATGAAACTCGCTCACACTCTGCTTCCTCAGGCCAACAGACAAGATTAACCTCCTTCTGTTACTATGGCTTTAACTTTGAGGTCTGCCCTGTGTGGCTCAAAACTCAGGATGGGTGCTGGAGACAGGAGCTAGCTAACTGCATTTAGTACCAGGAATTTATCTTTCAACATCTCTTAGCTTTGGACCAGGAAGGAATAGCTAATTATATTTCTTGTCATCAGTTTATCCTTTAGATTGTGGCCAGTATCTGGGCCAGCTGTGCTTTCCCCAAGGTCCATGTTTTTTTTTTTTTTTGGGGGGGGGGAATGTTTGTTTGTTTGTTTATTTGAGACAGGATTTCTCTGTGTACCTTTGGAGGCTGTCCTGGAACTCGACCAGACTGGCCTCAAACTCACAGAGATCCGCCTGCTTCTGCCTCCTGAGAACTGGGATTAAAGATGTGAGCCACCAACACCCGGCCCAAGGTCCATGTCTAATTCATCAGTGACAAGCAGATTGAGGATCGCTTGCTGAAATGCCAGTGTTTGTTCTTCTCTGTCTGTGATACTGAGGACAGGAACCAGGGCCTGGTGCATGCTAGACAAACACCATTCTATCACTGCCCTGTGTTTGAAAGGGTTATGCTGTCCCTTTGAGAATCTGCCTCTTCTCCCAGTCCCCTAACTCTTTGCCAGTTCCAGCACTCCAGTCTGAAATCTAAACAGCAGCATAGAGGGTAGGGCCGTTTCCCAAGAAGAGAAAACCCAGGAATAGGGCTGTGTAGAAATATTCACATGGGCTTTAAAAACTGATGGGGAATCAGAGGCCAACTAAGATGTGCCATTAAGACAATGGACACAGCATATGCTGAAGGCTGTGAAGCAGCCAAAAGGGTGAATTAATTGCACACAGCTTAGGTGGACAGGTCTCAATGACATAACTCTACAGAAAACAGTGAAGCAGTGAGGTGTGTCTTGAAAACCATTCAGTTACATTTGAAAGAAAGGCCAGACCTGTCCACTTCCTAAAGATGGGAGCAGACAGAAAGAACATCCCTCAGGGGAAGGTGAACGGCAGTGGGCATCAGTGAGAAGCGGAAACAGACATGAGAAACATGCATGGCCCAATAAAGACACTGACACACACTGAGGAGTTTCATGATGCTAATATCTGTTCTCAGGCTCCAAAAATTGTTTATTAAAGTAGAAGAAAGTAATAAAAACACAAAGAAATCTGGGCAGTGGTGGCGCATGCCTTTAATCCCAGCACTTGGGAGGCAGAGGCAGGCGGATCTCTGTGAGTTCGAGGCCAGCCTGGTCTACAGAGTGAGTTCCAGGACAGGCACCAAAACTACACAGAGAAACCCTGTCTCAAAAAAAAAAAACCACAAAGAGACAGAAGCCTCAATTCCTGCTACTGTCTAAAGAATATACAGTTTTATTTCCATTTTAACTATTGTCTGAGATACCCTCTACAGAGGTTTCTCCCTCTCTTGGTTATCTTAATCTTATTAATATTCTGGTAGTATCTTAAGTAAATGTCTTATTCCAACCTGGAGAGAATGCCCAAGAGTAAAGATATGTGCCACCAAGCCTGGTTCCATCCCCAGAACCCACCTGGTGGAGGAGCAAGCAGCTCAACAAATTGTCCTGTCTTCCACACACACTGTGCCACATGTGCAAACACAAACTAAATAAATTAAAATTCAGTATAAATAAATGGCCACCATACCCTGCTGGAAATGAGTGATTTCTGTACTAATACTTCCGGGGGACAGCGAAGTGAAAGATGACACTCAGCACTGGTAACCGTGAGAAACCCTTACACAGCAACTGAACTCTTCGTAAAGGAAACTGTGCACATCCTGCCTACTGTCCCCCTTCATTTATCTTTGAATAAATAACTGAATCAGCACACCTTCCCGTAGTCAAGCCAGGGTCCAAATGGAGTCATCATCATTATGCCAACAAAGTAGGAGAAAATGCCACCACACCCGTAAGTTGTGAGTGTCCTCATCCAGGAGCAAAGCTGAGAGATCGTAGGAGGACGGGCACGTGTCTCCCCCACTTCCTTCTATGAACATAAAATCTAAATTAAATCAGCTGTTGCCTTTGGGGGTGTTAGTTTCTTACTACTCACTTGGGTGGGCTAGAAGGGCCAGAACACACTTTTTCTGGCCTTCAATCCTTCTAACTCATGGCCTAACAGAAACAACTAGGATAAATATTTTTAACTTCTCTTGTTTTGTTCACCAGCTTGTTCACTAAATATTTGCTGAGCATAGGTACGATCTTAGGTGCTGAAATAGAGTGGTAGAAGAGTGGACTAGGAAAATAAATATGGCAACCCATAAATATTCATCAAAAGACCAAGATTTACTTCAGTCTTGTTGTGTACAGCCTCAAAGGGTCCCTTCTCTCCTCACCTGTGTCCAAACTCTCCCAAGAAGAAGTAACGAAGTCTTCTCACTTTGGAGACATCAGGACAGGACTCAACCATAGAAATTACTTCCGTAAAGTTTTCTCTATAAAAATCCCTCTATCGGATTAATGACTATCACTGAGTTCACACACAAAGCACACATTCACCACATAGAACAGAAACTGTCACACATTGGCTTCTTCAACCACACTCATGCAAACTTATTTGAAAAAGCAGATTAGGTGCAGGTCACCGGGTAAGTGTGAAGAGATGGGCAGCAGAAAGCACAGGTCATCGGGTAAGTGTGAAGAGCTGGGCAGCAGGAAGCAGCACGGGCCATCATGTAAGTGTGAAGAGCTGGGCAGCAGGAAGCAGCACGCTGTCCTCATCCACTTGCCACCCCTTGCAGTCATTGTCTTCTCGCAGCAAGCCGTGTTTTAGAATGAAACTTCAAGCACCAAGAGCCACGGGCAGGACCGAATGCACAAAGACAGAACGCACGTTATCTCACATATTCTGTATGCTTCACGCCAGTGCACAGAAAAGGACCTCACCAAAACACTACATGCACCTGGTTCTTCAGATTAGATCAGAGTATAAAATAGAAATGGAGCAGAATGGTATTTTTTTATTTTAATTGTGACTTATTTGATTTTAATTTTTAAATGATACATAACAATTGTGCACATTTGTGGGGTACAGCACAATATTTCAATGTAGGTATAAAATGTCAGTGATCCAGTCAGAGTGGTCAGTTCCTCTATCCTCTCAGGCATTTGGCAATACCCATAGTCCTTTCAACTAGCTATTTTGAAATTCACAATAAATTGGTAGCCACACAGTAATTACTGATCATTATTGTCACCCCACTGAGCTACGGAGCACTCCAGGCAAACCATTAGCCAACCTGGACCGCTCCGTTCCGCTCCCGGACTCTGTAACTACCGCGCTTCTCCCTACAACTACAGCACAAACTTGTTTAGCTTCCAAGCATGAGTGAGAACGTGAGGTGTGTGTTTTTCTTTCCAGTTGATCTCCATGTAACATGTGAACATGGCAGAGTTGCATTCTTCTTTTGTGGATAAATAGTTTGCCACATATCATTGACAGAGATGGCAGAGACGGGGATAAGGGAGCCAACCATTAAAACAAACTTTATCTATTTCATTTGCCCGGATCTAGACTTTAAATGGCTAGCATAATACTTACTTAAAGAGTCTCCAAAAAAGCCCAGCAGGAAAATGTCACCCCCCAGGAGGCTATGCTGATCCTCTGTCTGATGGCATATCATAGGAGGTTTGGTGTTTGTGAGGCATACATTTGTGAACAAAGATTTCCCGGGCCAGTTCCCTCTTTTTAAAGACATGTGGCAGAGCCAAGGCCCAGAACATAGTGGCATCCATCAGTGTATGGTCTTCTGACAAATCCACTGCAAAGGGACTTCACAACTAGAGGCTTGAAGGCCAGCTCTGTTGATGGCACCGCATCTCTGTATCACGCTGTTACGAGCAATCCTGTAAGCAATCAGAGGTGTCAGTTGCTTTTGGTACCGTGCCCAGCTGAAGGCTTGAAAGTCGTGGAAGAAAAAAGTTGAATCTGTCCCCTTCTCAGCTCCCTCAGGTCCCAAAGCAGTAGGAGAATAAATGGCCTTCTCTGCCCCTTGAAAATGTCACCACATTTTTGACCTTCCTGGGATCACCACTGTTCATTCCTGTCTTTGTTCCTTGTCATCTCTCCTTTTCACTCTCTGCCGTCTGTTGTGTTTTCCTTCTGCTTCCTAAGCCCCCGGTTTTCCCTCTCTTCCTCCCCACCCTCACTCCTCAAAGACTTTACCGTAAGCTTAGAACTGGGCCACCTTCCCAAATCCAGCTACCATTGTTCCTCAAGCCGATCCAGTAAAAGTCCACGCCCAAGAGCTCTCGGAACGGGATCTGAGAGAGAGAGATTGAAGATGGTGAATAAGGACGGCAAAGATGCAGAACCCCGGAGACCCCTTGAGGGAATCACATAGTCATCCTTATACTCTCTCAGAAATGGGTGAGGACTGGATGCTTATGTACCCCAAAATTCATATATTGAAACCCTAACTTCCAGTGTGATGGTATCTGAGTTAATTAGGCTTCCGTGAGGTCATAAGGATGGTGTTCCCATGACAGGATTCTGTGGCCTTAAAATAAGAGACAGCTGAAGCTCTCTCGAAAGCCAAGGAAAGACACCCACGGAAGAGCCGAAAGGGACTCTCAGCAGGAACCTTGACTTTTGGAGCCATCCTGGTCTCCAGATAACTAATCCCTCTTTTAGCTTCCAATTGGAACGGGGCTCTGAGTTCTAGCAGAAATCTGTCTATTGCAAAGAGCCGTTTCCCAGCCCTGACCTTTAGTTTACAAGCCCATTCTTACAGTGTAACAGATAAGACATTGCCACAGTTCTGCCTTCCATTGTGACTTCCTTTCTGATTAGATGGAGCCTGATAGGCATTCAACAGAAAGAAGCTCGACCCTGCTTCGGAAGCACTCACCTCACTCATCCAAAACACCACCTACAGCTAAACTCAAAGCAATATGCCTGTGTGTCCTCCCACTAGACTCTCGTTTTTCAAATCCTTAATCTTGTATTTGACAAGGGGGCAGGAGGACAGTAAGGCAATGGGCCTTAAGGTAGAATTAAACTAAGTACTCCAGCCTGTGTGCTGTGCTATGTGTGGTAGACCAAGATAAATGATGCTTTGCTCTGTACCGTGGTACAATCAAATGAAGATGTTTATGCCCTGAGGGAACTGCCCAAAACATTAAACAGAACAAAGAATAAATCCAAGAAGATTAATCTTGTTGTAAGGTTGAGCATTCACATAATGAATAATTGCATTTTCAATATTTTCCAGTGACAGCTTAATTAATTGAATTTGGGTTGAATTACTTGAATGACCTTTTTATGGTATTTTAGATTAGCATTGGTTGAACAATTTCCTTTGGAGAAAATAGTCTTTCATTAGGAATCGAGAAAGCCCAGTGAAATTCCAACTCTGTTGTTATCATGACGCTACTAAATGTCCCATTTGGCTGTCATTTTTGTTCTTTTCCTGCCAGATAGTGGCTGAAGAGAAGGAATGTATGGGCTCTGCTGTCGATGGTCTTCGCCTGACTGCAGCCTCACCAGCAAGAAGAAAGGGCTCTGCTCAAAGGCCAGTGAAGAATAAGCTCTCTCTGCATGCCCAGGGATGGCAGGCCCCTGAAAACCTCCAGTGCTCTTTACTCAGCCTGGAATCTCCTCTATTTTCTCTTCGCTGGGTTTCAGGTTTTCATTACACACACAAAGGCTTGCAAGATCTGGGCCCTGCCAACCACTTATCCACCAACTTCCAGCCCCATCAACCTTCTTTCTGTTTTTTTCTAACAGGCCAAGAACATTCTTGCCTGAGGTCTTTGCACAGCGTTTCCTTCTTACTGTAACACCCTCCCCCTGGATTTTCACATGGCTGTCACCGTGCAGGCCTCGGTGCAGCTTCTGAGGGGTCCATGTAAAACAGTGCCCACAGTCACTGTTACCTCCAACTGCACAGTGTCTCCAAAGCATGAGTTAGCATATTTGTTCACGGCTTTGTGTCTTCTGACTAAATATAATCATGGTAATGGCAAGAACTCTTGCTTACAATCTGCCCAACACCTTGAGGAAATATAGGAAACTCTATCCAGCAAGCACTTCTGGAGCAGTAGGCTGTGGAGTCAGGTGTTGTGCCAGGAGAGGCAAAAGCCTCCTAAACATAAATCTCCGCCCCTTTTGCCTCGACTGAGTCCTAAGTGCGCATGCGAGGGTAGCAAGGAAAAACAAAGGAGAGGGACTGGGATGAAGTGGCATTCCAGTGTTCCGGGGTGGCTTGGACCTTCATGCATTTCTAAGCTCACTTGCTAAAAAGATGGCTTGAATTAAAAGAGAAAAGTGTGTTGTCGGCTTTCTCCCTGGCTCTCTAAGAAAACCTTTCATTTCTTGGGCTGGGGCTGGGGTTCAGTGGTAAAGCGATTATCTAGTACATACAGAGCTCTGGATCAGTCTCCCTCACCATAAGAGAGAAGGAAAATATTCATTGCGTTTTCTCATCAGCTCCAAGGGAGGAAGCAGACTAATAAAGAGCATGTCCATTAACTCCCTGCTTGCGCTGGTTTATTATGTGATGCTAAGCCACTTGACCAGCCCTTTCTCCTCAAGATGAACCCAGATATTCAAAATTTTCCCGATATCACTCATACTTGAAGGGCATCCCATGTGGAAAACGCCTTCAAACACAGATAAAATTATTTTTCTATTTTCTGATTGGTTCATTGGAGTGTGTGGACACGTGTACATGTGTCTGACTGAAGAAACACTGTAAAAATATACCCAAGGGTGTTACTCAGGACTCTTATCTCACAAAGAGAGTGCAAAATGGAACACTTGGGTGTTGTGTCACTTCCAGAACGATTAATGTTTGCTTGAAAGGAAAAAAATGCGTAAACTAAAAATAAGAAACAAAGATGTTATTTTTAAATTTTAATTAAAAAATTAAACAAATGCATATTTTTCTTTCCCTTTCCTCTTTTTCTAAGGCCAATGTTTAAACTTTAAACCGGGCTTGGTGGCACATACCTTTAATCCCAGCACTCAGAAGGCAGAGACAGGTGGATCTCTGAGTTTGAGGCCAGCCTGGGCTACAGAGTGAGTTCCAGGACAGCCAGAGCTACATAAGCCCTGTCTCAAAACCAAACAAACAAAAGCCATATATATTGCATATACAAGCTATTCTATACTATATGCAAATATATGTATATATACACAACTTATAGGTAATACTTTTAATTAAAATGAAACTATCTTTAAGGCACAAAAGTACATTCCTTAAGTTTCCAAATTAATATGGTCCATGGAATGCATCTGAGCTATTTTAATACGTATTGAGGAAAGCCAGTCACACAAAAGAAATATTAAATAGTCAGATGTTTTGATGGATCAACACAGTTTTAATGACTAAAACATAACCAAGCTGCCCAAAGAAAAATAATGGATGTGAATATAATCATAGCTCATGTAGATGTAACCAACCTTCTTATTAAATAAGAAACACAGAACCAATGCAAAGAAGAAAGCCAAGAGGTCAGAGCTAAGAGCTAAAACCTTACCCTTCCTCCTGCAGTGGTCCTACCTCTCCGAACCAGAGCTACCCCTGTGTTAAAGTCTTTATATAGAGTTCCTGTTCTGCCTTCTCATTGGTTGTAAACCCAACCACATGACTGCCTCGTCACGGCCTGTCTGTATAGGCCTCCAGGTTTTCCATGATTGGTATTGAGATTAAAGGCATGTGTATCCAATAATGGCTGTATCCCTGAACACACAGAGACTTACCCAGCTCTGCATACCAAGTGCTGGGATTACAAGCGTGTGCCACCACTGCCCTGCTTTCCTATGGCTTGCTAATAGCTCTGACCCCCAGGCAACTTTATTTATTAACATACAAATAACATTTTAATACAAATAAAATATCACCATAAGCTCATAATAATTAAACATAGGTAGAATTGTATCTTAAGAATTTGAAAAGATTTAAGCAATATTAGAATAAATCAGAATCTTAAATAGTCTCTAAAAATAAAATATTTCACAAATTTTAACAATTACCTAGAATAATTTAGCACTAGATGGAAGAAAAAAAGTGAAATAGTGTTATCCACTAACAGCACAAGGTCAAACATAAGGTGTCAACAAACTCTAGGTACACAGGATGTGTGTTTCTAGACAGAATGTCTCCTGTTTTCAAAAACACGAGAGAAGAATTTTCATGTGAAGTGCTTACAGCAATGCATGTAGGTATCAACTTGAAAAACAGTAAGTTTCCCTGAGGTCTTAAAACAACGGGATTTGCTGCCTTAGGGGAGCCTTAAATAAACCAAAAAGGACATTGAGTGGTAAAGAAAAAAAAAAAACATGATTTGAAAATAATTGTAACCAGGCTCAGGACAGGGCTGAAAAGAAAAGAAATGAACTAAGTTTTTTTTTTGTTTGTTTTTTTAAATAATAACCATATAGCCTCAGTTTGTAGCAAATTAATTCTGAGGGAGTATATTACACCAAGGAAATGCCAGTTTAAAACCTTTAAATTATTTACTTATTTATGTTGGGGAAGTGGGGCAAGCCACAGCACGCAGGCGTGGAGGTCAGAGGACAGCTTGCAGGACTCAGTCCTGTCCCTCTATGGCATGGTTCCAGGGATCGAACTCAGGTTGTCAGGTTTGGTGGCAAGCACCTTTACTCACCGAACCGTCTGGTTGCTCTGAAAGTTTTCAGTTTTAATAAGCTTGTATAGCTGCAGAGTCTCACTCTGTAGCCCAGGGTGGCCCAGAGCACATGCGTCTCCTGCTTCAGCCTACTGAGGGGTGAAACTACAGGCACGTGCCACCAGGCCCAGGTTTTTGTTCTTAGATGTGGTCTTTTGGTAGATTTCCAGACCACGCATGAAACTGGGAATATTGCTCCTACTGTAATATAGTGAGCAAGTCTTGCCTTGAGAATAGTGGGAGAGCGCACTCTACCAACCTACCATTTTGTTATAGAATTTGACAAAAGGTGGAGAAAGAAAAAAAAAGAATCAAGTAAGAATCCACGAGAATGTGGAAAGAAACTTATCAGTAGCTGTTACTAAATCCATCGGGGCACTCGACAACCTCCAACGCTGACTGGAACCCAGGGCTCAGGGGTTAAGAGAAAGCAGTCTCATTTTGGAAATGCAGCTGACTAAACTCTAGCAAGTGTTCTCTGCAGTGGGTACAGGAGCCAGGAAACATAAGGAAAGAAAGGCAAAATCCCTCTAGAAACCTCTCCTCCTCTGGGCAGAAAGACAGAGACAGCGCCAAGTCTCAGACACTCCGCATCTTAGCCCTTCCCAAACTCTTCAGCGCATGGTGTCATTTATGTTGCGGCTGCCGCTAATTCTCTGTGGCCAATTCACACTTGTCTTGTGGTGTGACTCACTGATGCTGTGTCTGTAGCTTGGGAGGCAAACTTTTCGAGCTAATTGCTCACTTTTGCTATTGAACCTCAAAACAGCTATAACAAAAGGAAACCAGTTGCTACGAAAGTTCCCGAAAACAAAGCTATTCTTCCCCTGTGTAGTGAAAAGATTCCAGTGTCTCTTCCACTTTGGCTTAGAGAAGGGGTGAAGGAAAAGCAAATCTCTGAGGAATGGTTTGGAGTTCAGATCCTTCCAGGATTTCAAGTGTATACGTGTTCTTTTGAGAGAAAATAAACTACATTTCTCATCTATTCTCAAAATAGGAATTAGCAAACCAGGTGTGTGTGGACTCCTTTAATCCCAGTAGGTTAATCTGAGAAGAAGGCTGTGTCCAGAAAATCATGAATTTGAAACCAGCCTGGGCTACAAATTCCTACCTTTCAATTACTAATTAACTATTCTCTGTGATTTGATTTTATTTCCCCCAAATTAAAGCAAACAGTAATATCAAAACAAAAAAAAAAATCAAGATATTAACATGAAAAACCAAACTAAGATTTCTTACTTTCTTTTTACAAGAAATTGTAATCGAGTCTGGTCAAGTTTGTGCCAGGATATCGACTCCTCACACTGCTAACCTCCTCGAGGACCAGCAGAAGTATGGAGAGGAACTTAGGAAACAGGACCCCCGGTTTCTTTCCTTTTTAAGTCAACCTTCTGGACAGTTTCCAGTTTAGAATCCACTGCATTCCAATGAAGGAAAAGACAACAAACACTCAGGTGAGGACATTAAGTCCCTAGCGTGGCCCTTCTGTCCTGCGGTCCCTCTCCTTTTCCTCCCTCCACAGACTCCGCAGAAATCACTGCTGCCTTGTTGGCCTGCGTGTTTCAGGACCCAATGCCTTTTAACTAAGTCTGTGTTTTAGGCTTAGTTCTTTGCTGAAATGCTTGCCACCATCTCACCTCGCCCCACACACACACACACACAAGCATGTACACAAGCACACCATGGCATGTATGTACACACACACACACACACACACACACACACACACACACATACACAAATAAATAATTGTTCAAATAGACATACAAATAAATAAACAATTGTTTATGCGTGCGTGTACACACACACACACACACACGCACGCACGCACACACACACACACACACATACACATGCATACAAAAGCTAGGAGGCTGAGGCAGGAAGATCACAAGTTCAAAGCCATCCTGAACTACATACAAGATCTCATCTAAAAGGAGGGAAAGAATGGGTGAGGGGAGAGGAGGAGAGAAGGAGAGGGAAATAGCTCTCTACTTTCTACATGTTTTTATTTACCACTTCCTGTTCATCCAGAAACGTAAGGAGATGTGAGCCTTTGTCTGCACAGAAGTCCAAACTAGAATTCCAATCCCTTTGCTCCACTGAGAAATAGTAACAGTGGCTACCATTCTTCATCCAGAAGTTGGGGCAGCTGGGGCAGTGGGCACACACAGAGTCCTTGGAGCCTAGAAGGAAGAGGACACAGCTCACATCTTTTTGGACCAAAGTAAAAGGGAGGTATAAGAAAACATGGCATCTCCAGTGTCTATCTTGCCTTATCTTTTTTCAAACTAAAGTTTAAGGAAATCCATAACACACGGTCTCAAACTGAATGGTACGCAATATCCAGCTCACCAGTTCTGATGTACACACGGCTAAGCAAGCTTGGAGTCTGACAGAAGGTCTGGTCTGCCTGAGGACTGCAGAGTGTGCAGTACACTGAAAATCATCTGTATGCATGTGATACATACACACTGCATAAAGGATGCAAGCATCTGCATGGCACATATCTATGTACTGTCTGTATATCCCCAATGCATTCACTGTAGAGCTACATGGGTACATCCCTAACGTATGACTACATGGGCAGAATCATTCAAGATGTCCAGCCTCAAGACAGCATGCCACAATGTGTACTGGAAAAGGAAACAAACCAGAAAGAACCAACCAACAGATGTGATCATCTGGAGCCAATAGAAATTGGAAAGAATTTTTATACTCAGAAAAACTGACTTACTTGTATATATATGTATATATATATATGTATGTATGTATGTATGTATATGTATATATGTGTATGTATATATATATGTAATTTTTTCTGACAGAAAAGCACATCAGATGGTAAAGTGAAAAGAGCTAGAATTCTCCTTGCTAGGTTTTTCTAGAAGATACAATCCTCATTCTTTTAAAGCACTTGAAACGAATGGGCACTGTGGAAACATCTCAGGGACTTCAAATAAGGTTCCACAATCTATTGGTTTTCTCCTTCCATGAGACACATTGCATAAACTCACCACAAGCCATTCTGCCATGGACCATGAGAGCACATAAACACATACAACTGTGGTCAGACTACATATTCTAGACTGGGAGCCAAAAAGTGGGAAGAGCTTTCCTTGTCACATAAGGACTAGGTCACTTCCTGTGGAAAGGCTGCACACGGTACCAGGATTGGGGTCTGCAAACTGAAGTGTTAATTGCATTTTGTGGACTTGCGGCTTTTCCAGACAACTGTGGTATAATCAGCCTGGATCAGAAAGTCCCAACTTTCTGGGAGTTTCTCTGCAGAAAGTTACAGCCTGAATACAATGTGGAGAGAGGGGCTGAATCCTTAGAATTCTCTAGTAAAGTCTGTACAGCTCTGTCACTGACAGTCATCTTGCTTTTTCATACAGAATGAAAGGTTAATCTGGGGTGAAGTCAGCACTTACCACAGCACAGGATCCGTTGGTACATCAGCAAACTCATGAGAATGAGAATCATGGTCAAAAGCCCCAAAGCCACTGTCACAAGGCAGGAAAGACTGCGGGGCCTGGGTAAGACAGCTGCAGAGACACAATCCAATGCAAGACCCTGACCCAGACATAGAAACTCAGGCAAGAATCTCGGATGTCTTGAAGCAATTCCACCTCCGAAAGCAGAAACCCAGGCCACATAGGTTTCTTTGCTGGTTCAGTCTGGCACTTGCTCTCGAGTTAAAGGAAACTCTTGCATTTGGGATTGTAGCTTTTATGCTTGCACTCTTGGATAGTGAGCTAGTATGTAGACAGTCTCTGCCTCTTGGGAACTGAAGGACAATTTGGCGTATTTACCAGAACTGCAAAGCATTTGCCTTTCATCCCAGCAATTTCTCCTAGAGAAACATTTTTCTACAGATACTCACGCAAGTGCAAAATACCATACTTATAAGGCAGCAACATCTGCCTATATGAAGAAAAGGCTGAATGTCTAAATCTATCAACTAAAAAATCTAAATTTTTATCAACAAAAGACCAGCCAAATATATTTATATCCATGAAATATGTAGCTTCTGAAGAGGGATTTTTTAAGCCAATGTGAAATGATTTTTAAATGTATAACTAAGAGAAAGACATATTCCTCAGAACAGGGGATGCTTGATATCACTAAAGTCTATCCAAGATCACTTCTCTGTCTTTCAGCTAAGATCAAACGTGGAAGTCCATCCAGGCATTCCATAGTGTTTTCCCTTGTAGAGAGGAAATGGGAGGTTGGTTAGGAGCAGAAACAGAAGCGAGATACTTTCGCTTGTTTTCTTTCGTATCCTTCAAATTTTAAATGAATAAAATTTAAAGTGAAATGAAATAACCTTCATCTCAGATGAAGATGATAAAATCCACCTTGTTTTGCATGTAACTATTGGAAATATAATTAGAATAGGTTGGCCTTGTGTTTAAGGATGGAGCATTGTGTCATATAAACTATGGCTACAGAGCCTCTAAGAATGTTGTATTTCTAGTTTGAAAGTGAAAATATTTTTCTCAGATTTTTGTTTAAAAATCACAGATGTCTTATAGTTTGGTGGTGTGGAAATTATGTGTAAAGAGCAACTGTAAAGATGTTTTTATCCCTTTGGTTATCTTTAAATAAAACAATCGTTTTGAAGCTGGATATGGTGGTTCATGACTATAATGCCAGCATTTGGGACGTAGAGGCAGAAGGGTCAGTAATTCAAGGTCATCTTTGCTATACAGCAAGTTTGGGGCCAGCTTGGTCTACATGAGACTCTGTCTCAGAAAGAGAAAGAGAATTTAATTTTTCTAATTTAGTCTCATATACTTACTCAAATTTTAGATAAATTATTCTTACACACTTGTATCTATGAAGAATTCTCAGCTTCTTAAAGTAATTTCATAATGAGAGAGGTTCATAAGAGTTCAGCATGATAAATATTTTGGCTCATGAATCCCAAATCACTAGCATTATATGACACAAACCACAACGAACAAATAGATTTCATCTTTAATCCCGGCACTCAGGAAGCAGAAGCAGGTGGATCTCTGGGAGTCTGAGGTCAGCCTGATCTACAGAGTGAGTTCCAGGAAAGGCGCAAAACTACACAGAGAAACCCTGTCTCGAAAAACAAAACAAACAAACAAAAATTGTAACCGAAAAAAGGAAAACATGACGAAAGGGTGTATAACAAACAAGACAGTCTACAAACTGCAGAAGAGATTGTATCCTCTGTAGTCACCTGCTTGAGATGTGAAATCAAGTACTAATTTGGGCATTTACGTTGGTCCCTGTCTCAGATGGGAATCTGCACAGAAAATGCAGATTTTTGGTGGGTGTTGGTGCTCCCTGACCCCCCACCCCACCCCAGATCACAGGACCAGCCATCTGCAGAGCTCAGCATTCTATTCCCCATCAACAGTCAGTTGCAATAGAGAAGTGGGGTGGGGAACAGGAAACAAATCCACACTCGTGGATCCACTCTCCTCTCAAGAAGTCTTACCATTGCCCCTCAATAAAGCTGTTGCTTTCTCCACACCATGGCTGGGGAAACAGAGACGGTAGGATTTCAACAGCTAGAGTAAATTGCTCCAAGCTTGACAGCAGACAAAATTCTCTCGCAAAGCTCTTACTTTAGATCGGGATCAGTAAAGAATAGCATGCTTATCTAGATGTATAAAAATCCTTAAGAATAAAGAAAAAAATTAACCAAAAAAAAGATGGCTTTGCTACTGCTTGGCCTTAGCTTGGCATTAGCGTCGCAGAAGTGCCTAGAAAAGATCACAGCTGCGCTCCACACCAAAGTCCATATCCCACATCGGCACTGCAAACTGAACCCAAAAGTACCTCTTCAAACTGTCCTCAGTTTCCTGCACTCTGTCCTCCCGACTGCTCTCCTCTCCACTCGCCCTCAGCCCAGTCTTCAGTGCTGACGTGGTTCACTCACCTTTGGGCTTCCGTCTGGACTCCTCTTGGGCTTGAGGTGCAGCCGGCAGCTCCAATGTGTAGTAAACAGCGCTGTCAGTCATCTCTACCAAAGGCTGCCACACTCAGTCGAGAGCGTTGAGTGAGCGCAGGGTGAGAAGATACACCAGTGAGGAAATGGCCCATCCTGTAAAACAGCAGCAGGAAACTTGACAGAAACAGAAGCATTTCTTCAGGAAATGATTCAAGTTCTAGGGCTGCTAGAGAGCGTCATATTCAAATTGCTCTTTAAAGGGGCGACTGTGGCACACTCCTTAGATGCTCGTTAGGCGCACTCTGACTCCCCATCTCATCTTGCCCTGCTGGGATAACAGTGTTCAAGCCCAGAAGTTTCCATATGGATTCAGCACTAAAAGTGAGGAGTTCCTAGACTTCCCTTCTAAAAGAGATAGACACCAACTAGAGCTGCTGCCATCATCTCGGGGACCTTCTGAGTAGTGATGAATGCTTGTATGATGGGCTGCTGGCTGCATGGGCCTGTGTCACGGGAGAAACCGATTCCCACGTATTTTGAGAGTGTGACACAGCACTGTCTAGCCCAGAACATTCTTCCAGGTTATGTTCACCTTTATTCCTCACAGTGGCAAATACATCATGACCTTTTCTCGTTGCTTTATCTTTCTATGCAAAGACAATTACAAAGAGAAATGAAAACTAATGAAGTATCAGCAATTGGTTTCTAGTAGGAGAAAATAAAAATAATAAAACTATTTTTTTTAAAAAAAAAAAGCCAATAAAAACTCAAGTAAGAAAAACATGGGAATTGAAAAACAGATGAGATCATTGTCCTGGCTAGTTTATTGTCAACTTGACACAGGCCAGAGTTATTTGGGAAAGGGGATTCTCAACTGAGAAAATGTTTCCATAAGACTGGCCTGTAGACAAACCCGTAGGCATTTTCTTAATTAGTGAGGGATGTGGGAGAGCCCAGCCCATTGTGAGCGGTGCCATCGCTGGAATGGTGGGCCTGGGGTGTATAAGAAAGCAGGCAAAGCCGGGCGGTGGTGGCACACGCCTTTAATCCCAGCACTCGGGAGGCAGAGGCAGGCAGATATCTGTGAGTTCGAGGCCAGCCTGGTCTCCAAAGCGAGTTCCAGGAAAGGCGCAAAGCTACACAGAGAAACCCTGTCTCGAAAAACCCCCCCAAAAAAAAGAAAGAAAGAAAGAAAGCAGGCAGAACAAGGTAGGGGAAGCAAGGTAGTAAGAGCACTCCTCTGCATCAGCTCCTGTCTTAGGTTCCTGCCTGTTTGAGTTCCCACCCTGACTTCCTTCAGTGATGGACTGTTACATGGAAGTGAGATGAAATAAACCCCTTCCTCCCCAAGTAGCTTCTGGTCATGATGTTTTATCACAGCAACAGAAACCTAAGATAATCGCTAAATTGAGTGAATAAAGACAGAAGAGGGGAAAGAGAGAGAACCAGGGATGGTTAATGAAAACTAATAGAGTTGTTTCCAGCCATGGCAGAGAGGTCCTGGACTTGTTTCCAACCAGGAAAATTGCCGCCTACAAATACACAGAGAGAGAGAGAAAGAGAGAGAGAGAGAGAGAGAGAGAGAGAGAGAGAGAGAGAGAGAGAGAGAGAGGTGGTCTCTGAGCAAAGAGAGTTACTAAGGTGAATACAACTCTCCACCCTGGTCCCATGGGTCCTTTCTGACTCAGAACAGGAAAAGGAGTCCTAAACAAGGCAGAGGTCACACTCACCAGCTGCTAACATGGCTGGAATGTGCATGGCCCAGGAATGATAAGAGCTATGCAGAGGGAGGTACCTGAAAGACGGCAGAGGAATCCACCACAGGTGTGACTGAAAAGTAGGATGCTCCTTCATGAAATAAAACTGCATCTCGTTAACACGGCCCCCTACACAGCAAAAAGCTGAATGTCAGACCAGAGATTGTGTAGTGCTTGCTAGTAACACACACACACACACACACACACACACACACACACATACACACACGCCTAGGAAAACAGCAAAAAGGTCCACCAGCGACCTAGCCACAGACATGAGGACAAATACTGACACCCTTAAAAGGAAAAAAATATCAAACTTAGTTTATACTTGTAGTTGAATATTATTCAGTGGTAAAAGGGAAGGAAATTCTGTCGTGTGGTGGTATGCATCTGTAAGTCCAGTACTGAGAAGGCCGAGGCAGGAGGATCATGAGTTCAAGGCCAGCCTGGCTACACAGTGAGTTTGTGCTGTGATTTGGGTGCACTAGTTGATTTTCTTATTGCTATGTCCAAACACTTGGCAGAAGCGTGTTGATGGAGGAGGGCTCATTTTGGCTCACAGATGAAGGGAATTCGGTCCCTTGTGGTAGAAAGGTCTGGTGACAGGAGCTTGAGACAGCTGGGCTCATTAAATCTGCAAGTCAGGACACAAAAAGAGATGAATGTTGGTGCTCTGCTCATGTTTTTCTTTTTGAGTCTAGGACCACATTTTTCGACGCTGCTGCCCACATTTTGGGTGGATTGTCACACCTCAGTAACTCGGTTTAGAAACTCCCTTCATAGACATTAGAGGTTTGTCTCCTAGACGTTAGAGGTTTGTCTCCTAGGTGACTCCAGAGCAGCAGCTCTCAACCCTCCGAATGCTGTGACCCTTTAATCCAGTTCCTCATGCTGTGGTGACCCCGCTGTTATTTCATAACTGCAATTTTGTTGCCATTATGAAGTGTAATGTGAATGTCTGACATGCAGGATATCTGATATTGCGAACCCGGTAGTTCTGGATCCTGTCAAGTTGACAATCAGTATTAACTACCACAAGCCCACCCTTTGTCAAGTTGATGCTCACACATATAACACGTTTAAACCATCGTCTGAGGAAAAAGTGTTAAGTACAGATAATGAAATAGAGACGGGAGTCAGCAAACAAGAACTGTAATAATGACAAAAATATGTTCAAGCACTTCGGAAAGAGGTAGGGTCAGAATGAATAAAAAGCTGAAGAATCTCATCAAAGAAATGGAAAGTACAAAAAAGAATCAATCAAGTGTTCTGGAACAATATTCATAATCTTTAAAAACAATTGAACATGGTTAATAGCAAATTGGAACATTCAGAAGAAAAGATCAATGAACATGAAGAGCCTGTAGGATAACACCAAGGTTGGGGGGTTGGCTTAGTCAGTAAAGTTCTTGCACGCAAGCGTAAGGACCTGAGTTCAGATCTCCGACACCCACATAAATAGCCAGTCATGGCGGCATGCATCTGCAGTCCTATCCTGGGACAGACAGAAGAGGCAGGAGGATCCCTGGGGCTCACTGGCTAACCAGCCTAGCCAAGTTGATGAGCTATAGGTTCAGTGAGAGGCTCTGTCTCAAAATAATAATAATAATAGTTGTTGTTATTACTATTTGAACAGTTGCAGAAGACACCCAACATAGACCTCTCTACGTGCACACACACACATATGCACACACACACATGTGCAGGGTGGGGGGAGTAATGTGTGATGAATGTCACCAGATGAAAAAATAGATTATAAAAAATTTACTATGCAGGGCTGGGGAGATTGCTCAGTGGTAAGAGTCCTTGTCACATAAGATTGAGGACATGAGTTCGAATCCTAAGCATTCATGTAAAATTTTGGGCAAGAGCAGCACCACCTACAACCCAAGGATTGTGCTGAGTGGAGACACAAGAATCATTGGCGCTTGCTCTCCAGATTCAGAGAGCGACCCTCTCCAAGGAATAAAGTGGAGAGTGATCCTCGGCATCCTCCCCTAGCCTCCTCCATGTGCAAACCTCTATGTGCAAGCACCCTTGCACACACATACACTACACACACACACACACACACACACACACACACACAAGAAAGAAATATAGAAGTCAATGAACGGCAAACTAAAGAAGCCTGAAACGGTGGGTTAGTTTCCTGTCATCGCTGTAACAAACCCCCAATGACACACCCGAGAGCCACAAAATGACATCAGTTTCTTCTCTTAATGTTCCAGAAGTCTGCGATCAATGAGTTGGCAGGACTACTTTCCCTCGGGAGACAACCAACTTCCTTCACGGCTCTGGTGCCTCGAGGCCACCTGCGTTCCTTGATTTATGGTTTAGTCCACCACCTTCAAAGCATCGTCTCTACTTCTGCCTCCAATGTTGCACCGCCTCTTCCTGACCACTGGCTCCCTGCTGAGCACACTGGAAGCCCAAGGGTAATCCAGCATAATCCCTCAAGTCAAGATTCTTAAATCATGCCTATAATCCTAGCACTTGGGAAGCTGAGGTCAGAGGATCACAAGTTCCAGGACAGCCTGGGCTGCATAGTGATGACGTGTGTGTGTGTGTGTGTGTGTGTGTGTGTATGTATAGTGATAGACATATATGTGTGTGTGTGTGTGTATATATATATATAGTGTGTGTGTGTATGTTTTATATACATAAGTCTATCACAACTACAAAGTCCCTTTTGCCTTATAAGGAAATAGGAGCCATTGCTAAGCCTGTCACAAATGGTCAGACAGATATAAAATGAAATAGACCGATACAAAGATATCCTTCATGATTATATTAGTCACGACACTGAGCCTATCTAACAACTACAAGTGAACACGTGTACCCAATTCAGAATAGCAAAACATTAGAAACAAAAGCTTACTGAATGAAAGTGAAATCAACAAATACATAATCATGTAAAAAATTTTAATTTCTTTCTTCAGTAACTGGTAAAACTGCTACACAAAAAAAATCAGTAGTAATTTTAGAAAATTATTTCTCACTAATGTATGGTGATATTTTATTTGGTACTAAAATGTTATTTGCATGTTAATAAATAAAGTTGCCCGGGGGCTGGAGAGATGGCTCAGAGGTTAAGAGCACTGACTGCTCTTCCAGAGGTCCTGAGTTCAATTCCCAGCAACCACATGGTGGCTCACAACCATCTGTAATGAGATCTGGCACCCTCTTCTGGCCTGCAGGCAGAACGCTGTATACATAATAAATAAATAATTCTTAAAAAAAAAATAAAATAAAATAAAGTTGCCCGGGGGTCAGAGCTATTAGCAAGCCATAGGAAAGCCGGGCAGTGGTGGCGCACGCCTTTAATCCCAGAACTTGGTAGGCAGAGCTAGGTAGATCTCTGTGTGTTCAGGGATACAGCCAGCATTGGAGACACACACCTTTAATCTCAATACCAACCATAGAAGACCTGGAGGTCTGTACAGACAGGCAGTGACGAGGCGGTCATGTGGTTGGGTTTACAACCAATGAGAAGGCAGAACCAAAAGTCTTTATAAAGACTTTAACACAGGAAGTAGCTCTCTTTCGGAGAGGTAGGACCACCGCAGGAGTAAGGGTAAGGTTTTAGCTCTTAGCTCTGACCTCTTGGCTTTCTTCTTTGCATAGGTTCTGTGTTTCTTATTTAATAAGATGATTGGTTACATCTACACTAATGATTTTCCTTATTTTTTGTGTGTGTTTTTGAGACAGGGTTTCTCTATGTAATAGCCTTGGCTGTCCAGGAACTTGCTTTGTAAACCAGGCTGGCCTCAATCTCACAGAGATCTGTCTGCCTCTGCCTCCTGAGTGCTGGGGTTAAAGGTGTGCACACCTGGTCTAGTGATTTTCTTCTTGATGAGGAAAATGCTGCCCAGATATAAGACATTGGATGTTGGCTCAATTCAACACAACAACACCTCTCTGGAGACAGGAGAGACGTGCCCACTATTGGCTTAACCTAAGAAATTAATGATGATTTTGTTTCTTCTCTCTCTCTGTCTCTCTCTAAAAGCCGTCTAGGAGGGACCACACACTGTGAGTTTAGCCACTCCAAAACTATCCAAGACCCTGAAAGTATCCTGGGGTCACCATTCTTGAGTCCAGCCTTGGATGTCAGAAGAAAAGGAAGGAGAAGTCCAGTAGATGGATGCTCTCATTAGCTCATTGGACTACTGGACTTTGATTTGGACATTTTCAAACCACCAGTTTGGGTTTATGCTGAGTCTCTGCCTTGTGATGATAAGCTCTTGCCTTCCCCTCTCTCTGTGGCTCTTTCCAGGCTCAGCCACTTCTCTAAACTACTCACAAAGGTGTAACTTTTTTTTCTCTTTTCTGCCTCTTCTGTAAGCAAGCTTTCCCAAACACTTAGCTTTCTGGGCTTCCTCACTCTCTCTAGCACCCCGCTCCTCGCTGTGTGGTGACTTCCTGTCTGACCTCCATGCCAGTTTCAACAGTGTGGTTCTTCTCCTTTCTCTTTTCCATTCTTCTCCCAGCAGCTGCAGAGATTTCTAGCCTGCCTGCCCTGGGGGTGGGGTCCCTTTAGACACTAATAAAACTGTCCTTGAGTTTCAAAAAAATCAATAGTAATATAAAACATTCCAACCACACCATCACCCACATGGATCTAATTGAAATTTGCCCCAAAATTACATTGAACAAATAGAGAATACGTAGGTTTTTTTCAAGTTTGAAAAAAAAAAACTGTTCATAAAAAATAGATGGTATATTGGGCTATAATATACATTTTAATAAGTTTGAAATACTAGGACATTTTCATCTTTATTGAGTGTGTGTGTGAGAGAGAGGGGGGAGGGAGAGAGAGACCGAGAGAGAGAGAGAGAGAGAGAGAGAGAGAGAGAGAGAGAGAGAGAGAGAGAGAGAAAGAAAGAGACAGAGAGAGAGACAGAGACAGAGACAGAGAGAGACAGAGAGAGAGAGACAGAGAGAGAGACAGACAGAGTGGGGTTGGGAGATTAGGAGCACACTGTGCATGTGAAGGTCAGAGAACAATTTGCAAGGTGGTGCTCTCCTTCCACTTCTCAGTGCATTCTGGGGATTATATGCAGGTCACTGGGTTTGTGCAGGAAGCACTCACCTCCACAGCCGCTCACGCACCCAGTGTTAGGGTGTTATCATACACCCTATAGCTGCAGAGGGATCACCAACAAGGAAAAGAATCTCAGCATGTTTTTAAGTACTTGGAAATTGAAATCCACTTCTAAATAAATCATGAATCAAAGACAAGAAAAAGAAATGCTTCCAACTGTGTGAGGTGGAATGTGAACATCTGCTAAACAGCTAAAACGATGCTTAGCACTATTGCAGCTTTCAATGACTAGGAGACAGATCAAAATAATCTGGGTTTAAAACTCAATGACAGTATGATAACAGCAAATTAAAACCAGAGTAAACAGAAGAGTGCGCAGAATAAAAATAATCCCAAATCAAAACGTAATAATAGGAAGGAATTTAGCAAAAGCTAAAATTTGATTCTTTTTATGAGACTGCGATTGATAAAGCTCCAATAAGACAGAGAAGGAGGGCACTGGTCACAGGTCAGGGTAAAATCAAGCAGTATGTGTGCATGTGTGTGCCTAGTGCCCCTGGGTCCCCTGAGACTGGGATTACAAACAGTTGTGATCTGCTGTGTGGGTGCTGGAAATTGAACCCAGGTCCTCTGGAAGAACAGGCATTTCTCTTAACTTCAGAGCTATCTTGCTACAAGCCGCAAAAATACATGAAGTAGGATTTCAGCTGATTATGACAAGCTAATACCTGGAAGGAGCCAAGGGCCTTCCAGAGGTCAAGCTGGGGCTCAAGGAGTCTTGGTAACACTGGCTTTTGATTATCAGCCGTTTCCTACTATGAATTTCTCATTTGCTATTGTACCTTTTCGGTAACCTTCTGTGCAGTAATGCACCCAGGATCCCTAATTTTAGGCCTTTCTGTCATTATTGCCATTAGCAGCATCCAGCCAGGACCATCCCCCGATGGACAAAAGTATCTTATCAGAGATACCCCTGTACTCTCTAAGAACAGACTTAAGCATCCAGACTGTTTGAGAAGGCCTGGCGGATGTGCTAATTAAGCTTAAATTTCTCACTTTCCAAAGTCTTATCTCTAGTTTTAGATCTACCTTTAACTATTAACTCAGAACTAAAGGGTTTCTACTTACAGGTCCATCAAGCTGACTCAGGCTGCCCAGCCACCAAGCATCCTCCCTGCCCTGCCAGAAAGCAGTAGCCAAGATAACTTGGACAGATAAGGGGTCAAGGAAAACAAGGCAGTTTTATTTTTACTCATCACTGATATACTCCTAACACTTTAACTAACCACTTCTAAGAATACAGTTGAGCACATAAAATCCCCCTTGCTCAGAAATTGACCAACTGAGATGGGAAAGAACTAGATTGAAGGGCTAGAAGAGAGTACTAAAGGAACAAGATGGAAGATGAAGAAGAGCCAGATGGGGAAGAACAAGATGAGAAAGAAGGAGATGGGAGAGGAGCTGAGATGGGAAGGAACTAGATGGATGAGGACCTAGATGGGGCAGAACTAAGATAAGAGAATTAAGACAGAACTTAGAGGGGACAGCAGATAATGTAGAGAGAAATCAGGCAAGAAAGGAGCAAGGCTTGAGTACAGAACTGTTGCTGTGTAGATAGAATTTTATCCTAGAGGAATAAAGGACTCCGATGAAAGAGCTCAATGTACTTAGATTTGTAGCTAGAGTTTTCCTGCCTGGCCCACAGTCAGGACAAATCTCTGTCACCTGCCAGTCCCATAGCCGCTCAGACCCAACCAATTAAACACAGAGACTTATATTGCTTACAAACTGTATGGCCGTGGCTGGCTTCTTGCTAACTGTTCTTATATCTTAAATTAACCCATTTCTTTTTTTTTTTAATTAATTTATTTATTATGTATACAGAAGAGGGCGCCAGATCTCATTACAGATGGTTGTGAGCCACCATGTGGTTGCTGGGAATTGAACTCAGAACCTTTGGAAGTGCAGTCAGTGCTCTTAACCTCTGAGCCATCTCTCTAGCCCAAATTAACCCATTTCTATTAATCTATAAGTTGCCATGTGGCTCGTGGCTTACCAGTACCTTACATCTCGCTTGTCATGGTGGCAGCTGGCAGCATCTCTCTGCCTCAGCCTTCCACTTCCCAGAATTCTCTTCTCTGCTTGTCCTGCCTATACTTCCTGCCTGCCTGACTACTGGCCAATCAGTGTTTTATTTACTAACCAATCAGAGCAACACATTTGCCATACAGAACATCCCACAGCACAGATTCTTTTCCTGAAAATAATTTACACCATTCATAGCTTCTCTTCTGGGCCCCTGGGAAGAAGATCATTAAGGCTGGACCATAACAATTTTCAAGACTATCTCCTCATCCCACAATAAAGTTTTAAGGAAAGAACAGAGCATTGTTGTATATGCCTGTAACCCCAACATTCAAGAAGCAGGAGGGTGGAATCATCCTAAATTCAAGATCAGTCTGGGTCACAAAGCAAGATGGTCTCTACCACCACTTCCCCAAAGAGGGAAGATTGGAAGCACAAAGTCTAACTTCTGCCTTAAGGAAGAAGAAAAAGAACAAACTACGTCTGGTGTTAGAAGGTAGGAAATGATTGAGAGCAGAGCAAAAATAAATACAGAATGTAAAACAAAAAATGAAAACTAAGCTGTTTTGAAAGGATAAGCAAAAATCAACAAACCTTGGGCCAGTTTAAGCACAAGAGACAGGCTCAAACAGTTAAAATCAGCTTTTGACAATGTGGTCACTGTAGCAAACTTTGTTGTCCATGGGTATGGGAGAGCTTTCTGTCTTCTACAATTTCTTTCTTATCTATGCCTGGGGTTTGTGTTCATTTCTTGGTTTTTTTTATTTTATTCTTTATTGTGAGTGGGATTTCCCACCACCACCACCCTGGTATCTTTTATTCAAATAATTCACTTTCAGCATATATTAAAATCTAGCAATTTTTAAGTTGGAAGTGCAAAATGAGCCAACTCAAATGGATCGAAGACTAAGAAGTCAAACTATGAGGAGAAAGTCGGGGAGAAACACTTCAAGACGGCACCAGCAACAAATCCTAGTGGGGTTCCAATAGCCCAGGAGTATGAAGCATGCTAGCAGTCAGCAGGCGGGGGAGGGGCGGGTCTCTGCAATAGACACACAGTAACCATAGGGCTGAACTTTCCCTCCCCCTGCTACCTCAGATCTGACAATGTGACTGCCAGCACCCACTGTGGGTTACTCATCATCTGTTTGGCACGGGACCCCTCCCCCTTCTTTCTGAAGCTTGCATGAGGGGGCCTCACTTTGCCTAATGACTAAAGTCTCCTCAGAGACCGAACTCTCCTCAGAGTCCTCCACCTGTCTGTCTTCCCATGGAGCTAAGAATGTTCTAATAAGGGCCGGCAAGATGGCTCAGTAAGTAAAGGCAATTACTACCAAGGCAACCCGAGTTCAAGCCCCAGGGCCTACCTGATGGAAAGAGAGAACCAACTCCCACAAGTTGTCCTCTGATCTCAACACATACATCATGTTATGAAGGCACCAATTCCCCCCCAAATAATCTCCCCAATAAATTTCTTACACCAAAGAGCAAGCCACTCCGATGTCCCTCTTGAAGCCTGAATTCTAAGAACTCGGATAACTGCACTGAAACTTGGGTGCACATCACAGAAATGGACTGCCCAGTGGAGACCCCCATATCCTTGCTACTGCTTTTCCACACCCATACTGGTCCCTAGGGACATCTGCCTCTTGGGCTGTCAGGACATGTGTCATCTCTGGACTGAGTAAAACTTGCCACTGAGTCAAATGCTTCACGTGGTTTTAGAGTCTGCAAATCACTCATCACTCCACAAAGACCACCACTCACACATGTAATCCACAAGAACGTTTATTTCTCAAGAACAAATCCCAGCATGTAAGGGTCAGCCAAACAACAAAATGGCAGTGACCCTGAGAGAAGCCTGCTGGCTTCTTTTATACACCCTTAGGGAAATTCTGGGGACAGTTGGGTCATCCCCAGCAAAACAGGATTGGCTAAGCAAACAATGGTTACATTAGTTTAAACTGTGGCGTCTTTGGAAGTGTAAGGGCACACCCAGAGGTGTATCAAAAAAAAAAAAAAAAAAAAAAAAAAGAGGAGGGGCGGGTAGGCAGCAGGATCTGCCCTTTTCTAATTGGCGGACTCCAGCCTGCCAGATGGGGTAGGCTCAGGGGCTCAGGAGTGAGCCTCACCAGTAAATGGCCAAGTGGGGAAGTGCAAAGGCCTGGCCAAGGTAAGTGGTAGCTTCGGGCCCCAGCTCTTTGTGCCCACACTCACCTAGGTTACCCTGCCTCACCGTGGCTTGGTGATGGCTCCATGCTGCTTCCTCGCTGCTGCCATTCGAGACAGTGCCAACGGGTGCCATCTCAATGGTTTGGGATCAGACAGACTACCCTAAACACACTAAGTTTAAGGATGCTTAATTCCCAGACTACCCTAAACACACTAAGTTTAAGGATGCTTAATTCCCAGACTACCCTAAACACACTAAGTTTAAGGATGCTTAATTCCTGCCCACTTTCTTATCGTGACACTGATCACACGTCCAGGATGAAATCAAGCAATATGAGAACAACACTTGTTCAGACTTTCCCCGATATATAAAGTGAGGATGGACATGACTGATCCAAGGTATGGTTGAGGGGGAGGTTTTTATTGGAGATATGACAGAAAGCACAGCCAGAAGCATCTGGAAGCGTCCAGAGCAGGGAGAGAAAGTAGTAGACTAAACATGGCTAGCAGACTGAACTGGGCCATGAGAGGATGGGGGAAGAGGGGACAAAAGAGGAAGAAGAGAGAGAAAGCGAGCAAAGAGGAAAGAGGGCCAAGAGAGAGGGAGCCAAAGAGAGCCGAGAGAGGGAGGCAAGCGGACCGCGAGAGAGCCAAGAGGGAGCAAGGCTAAAACGGCAGGGTTATGTAGGAAGGAGAAGCCGGGGGAAGGGAAGCCCATGAGTTGGAGTTTAGGGGAGGGTGTAAAGGGCAAAAAGTGCACGTGCGCACAGATAAGCACCTGAGAAGCCAGGAAAGCTAAGCGCCGCCCAGGCATCCTTCAAGGGAAAGAGATGTTTAACCTGCTCCCCCTGGGTGTAGGAATGGGTGTAGTTCACAGCCTGGTAATCCTTTGCTGTCTGATGACCAAGCTCTGCCCATATCTCCCAGAATTTACGTTTTACTTATCCCAGTCCCTTTCCGTCTACATTTTGAGCATTGTCTCTAAGTCATAAAAGTCATCCTTGTGAGAGATGTCACTTGTACTTTACAACAGCCTAAGTGACCTCTGTGTTATCCTTGGGCCAGGCCAGTCCTGACTCCACAGGCCTTCTGTTTACCTCAATCACTCTCCCTAGACCCTTATGTTGAGCATTGTTCCTAAGTCAACAAGAACTCCTCCTCTGGGCTGGAGAGATGGCTCAGAGGTTAAGAGCACTGGCTCCTCTTCCAGAGGTCCTGAGTTCAACTCCCAACAACCACATGGTAGCCTACCATCGCCTATAACGAGATCTGGTGCCCTCTTCTGGCCTGCATGCCTACATGCAGGTGGAACTCTGTATACATAATAAATAAATCTTTTTTTTTTTTTTTTTTTTTTTTTTTGGTTTTTCGAGACAGGGTTTCTCTGTGTAGCTTTGCGCCTTTCCTGGAACTCGCTTTGTAGACCAGGCTAGCCTCGAACTCACAGAGATCCGCCTGGCTCTGCCTCCCGAGTGCTGGGATTAAAGGCGTGCGCCACCACCGCCCGGCTCTTTTTTTTTTTTTTTTTTTTTTTTTTTAAATCTTATAAACAAAGTCATTGTAAAGAGCTTCAATGTAAACGTGTCTTAAGCTTTGTTGTACTCATGGGACTGAATTAATTGTTACCAGAAAACTTATTTCCAAAATTGTGCTGTGCTTAAATATTAAATAAACAAACTGGTGGTCAGATCTCAAAGTCTTGGTCCAGCACCGGTACCAAAGTTGGGCAGATGCCAATTCTTGTTTCATTCTTGTCTCTTCACTGATGGTTTCCCTGCCTGCTGTAAAGCCTGCAGGGGACCCTCCACAGTAGGGACAGGGTGAGAAGAGCTGAGAGGAGCCGCGGGTACTTACTGAGCCTGGAAGCCACAATGTGCTTTGGTATGTTAATAGGCACCTCGGCTAGCCATTTGTTTCCAGTTTCTTTTGGACCCGACACATCTGCCCACTTGATCACCGGACTTCATAATGCTATCTCGGACAGTTTCGTCCAGCGCGAAAGCAAACCAAGAGAGGTGTCCTATAGAGCAGCTTCCAGCCGCTTCCAGCCGCTCCTCTGGCTGGCTCTGTCCACTTACAGCCTCTTTCTTTCAGAGACACAAGGGCCAACCTAAGTCTTCTCCATCCCTCTCTCCTCTCACCCCTCTTCCCTGCTGGTGCTCAGTTCTTGTCCCTCTGCAGGAAAAAACGAGGCAGCTGGAAGGCACCTCACTGATGCTTTTCTCTGTGGGAGTTCACCGGGCTGCAACTGAGGACCGCTTTCCTCCAGAGCCCGTCTCCCAGCCTGATTAAATACTGAACGTACTAGCTCTAACGCAGAAGCTGGCTCATCGTGGCCACTTTTTTCTTTTCTGGGAGGTCCTTTGTAAAAGCATCATTTCTGTTTCGCACTCCTTTTTCCTGGCCCACCCCTGCTAAGCCCCGCCCTCCTCCTCCTCCCTGCGGACACACCCCCGCCCTTGCAGCCCTCCAGGCCGGGCGGCCATGCCCCTCTCCCCGGTCCTGCCTCCTGGACCTCACTCTAGCTTTGCTTCTCTCGATGGGGAAATTCACCACGCCTCCTGGCCAGAAGGAAGAAACGCAAATAGCTGTCTGCTCGGCTTCCCTAGAATGATGAGTTCTTCCCCATTCCCCTCACAGCTGATTTGAGTCCAATCTCAGCCTATGAAATCGCCCTTCGGGTCAATCCGCCTGGACCTAACCAGCCGCAACTCTAAAGTGGGACTCTGTTTCGCCACCTGACCCGACCCCCCGAGAGTCAGATTATGACCCTGGCCCAATCAGACCGGAGTCTGAATTGCATTTTAAAAGTGTTCCATTTACAAAGTCCCAAGCTACTTTATTTAGGCTGCAAAATGCTTTCAGTGATCCCGTCGACCTTCCTCAACCAGTTTCTTTTTCCTCTATCACACTGTTTCTTTCTCCTCCTCCCCTCTCTGCAATTACAGTTTCTCCTCCTGCAACCTCAGAGCTACAGGCCCCACCACCACCACCACCCCACTTATACACACACACACACACACACACACACACACACACACACACGCACACACACCTATACCACAGCTCTCAGCTACAAACTATAAACAAAAAAGACCATCCAAGTGTCAAACTCCTCTGCCCTGCCTAAACTCCCCTATACACTGGCTTTCAAATGGTCTGTAGAGGATTTCAAAACCTTCACTCAATGCTCTTCCAGGGTCCTGGCATGTAGCACAAATCTTCTTTTTTTTTTTTTGGTTTTCCGAGACAGGGTTTCTCTGTGTAGCTTTGCACCTTTCCTGGGACTCGCTCTGTTGTCCAGGCTGGCCTCAACTCACAGAGATCCGCCTGCCTCTACCTCCCGAGTCCTGGGATTAAAGGTGTGTGCCACCACCGCCCGGCTATAGCACGAATCTTAAAAGGTCTTATTAATAAAATCAAACCCAGGGGTTGGGGATTTAGCTCAGTGGTAGAGTGCTAGGCCCTGGGTTCAGTCCTCAGCTCCGGAAAAATAAATAAATTAATTTAATTTAATTAAATAAATAAATAAATAAATAAAATCAAAGCCAGGGCCAGGTATTAGGGTGAATGCTGGAAGATCAGAGAAGCAGAACAAGCCACAGCCACCTCACCTTGCCAATTCCTCAGCTGATCCTGTTTCCTCAGACTGGAAGTCTCTGAGTCCTTATCCAAATGCATCTCAGCTGAACTGCTTCTCGAAAGCCTGAAAGCTTAACCAGGCTATAGTTCCTCGTCTTCATGCCTTAAATACCTTTCTGCCTCCTGCCATTACTTCCTGGGATCAAAGGCTCTTGTTACCACGCCTGGCTGTTTCCAGTGTGGCCTTGAACTCACAGAGATCCAGAGGGATCTCTGCCTCTGGAATGCTAGGATTAAAGGCGTGTGTGCCACCATTTTCTGGCCTCTATATCTAGGGACTGTTCTGTTCTCTGACCCCAGATAAGCTTATTAGGGTGCACAATATATTGGGGAACACAATATCACCACACTGGCACTAGTTTATTTGGGTTACTGGCTGCGGCTGTGTTTGTAAGCGTCTTACGTGACCTACCGATGTCATAGTATGTCTCAAAAGCAATCTAAATTATAAGGCCACTTTTAAGGTTGTGGCTTATCATACACCTGATTTTTAAAGTGTGAGAATGTGTGTATTAGTGTGTGGGGGTATGTATGTGCACGTAAACTATTGTGGTGTTCAAATCCACTGGGAAAAACCGGAGACTCAGTGAAAGAATCAGCATCAGCACAAGATACCCCAAGACCAAGTTCTCAGCACAAACAAGGTTTATTTGCCTCAGAGGGACAGAGGGCGGGAATAAGAGACAAAGACAGGAGACAGAGGACCAGAGAGCCAGAGAGCCAGAAGGGGAAGGGGAAAAGGAAGCAGGGAGGGTTATTTGTCCCGGAGAGGACTGAGACTGGACAGAGATGACATAGGTGTAGCCCATAGGCAATTGCAGTTCATAAAGGGGAAACCCCATGTTAGGATGAGGTTTTGATTGGGCATGTTAATTAGTCAGAAGGGGGCTTTGATTGCTGGGCTTCAATACTTTGATAGGTGGGCCTTGGTGTCAGCCTCAGGAGGAAGTGGCCAAATAAGGATGTAGACCTTGGTGGCTAGCTTTAGGAACACAGTCTAATGGTTTTTAGAAAGGCAGAGGGAATCAGGGAAGGGGAAGGCCTGCCAGAACCACGTTTGCCATGCTCCAGCCTGCTAGAGCCCCTTCACTTAGACTCAATTCAAATTGAGGTTAAATGAGTTTATTCTTACTGCTAGCAGAAGGACCGAAGCTTAGAGCCAAACAACACGCTGTGCTGAAGTGGGGTTAAGGTGACGTTTTAAGGCGGACATCAGAAGGACGTGTATTACAACCACCCATGGAATCCACAGCTGGGCAGGAGAATTGTTCGACTTCCCTCAATTGTTTCCGACTTCCCCACTATATAGTAATAAAAAGACCATTTCATCCCTTTCCCATAGCGAGAACGAGCTATGCAGAAGCAAAGGCAGCTGTAATACCTCTTTCTTTGTTCTGTTTTTTTTTTGGGGGGGTTTTTTTGTTTTTCAAGACAGGGTTTCTCTGTGTAGTTTGGTACCTGTCCTGGATCTCGCTCTGTAGACCAGGCTGGCCTCGAACTCACAGAGATCTGCCTGGCTCTGCCTCCCGAGTGCTGGGATTAAAGGTGTGCACCACCACCGCCCATTATCCTATTCTTGTCTCACCAGCAGGCCACTGGAATCTCCCAGGCATCCCAGAGCAAATGAGCATGACTGGCTCCATATTAAGTTTCTTTGGTCATCACAGGGACCTGTGTAAATTATTACTCAGGTCTGAGGACGCCAGTGACTGGGATAGAGCAGTTCATTTCTGGGCAGGCAAAAAGCACAGTGCCGTCAGGTTAGGGCTGGCTGTCACGTCCCCATAACATTTTAAGGTGAAGTTTTTGTTTAAGGACCTTGGAATTTAGAGATAAATTCTGACACGTGTCATTATGCTATAAATATAATTTATATTTGGAGGTAACAACTAAATTCTACAATGCAATTTCCTGAGTATTCATTTAAAATACAATTATTTG
The DNA here is from genome assembly GCF_949786415.1 of Peromyscus eremicus. NCBI lineage: Eukaryota > Metazoa > Chordata > Mammalia > Rodentia > Cricetidae > Peromyscus > Peromyscus eremicus. The sequence goes on from NC_081418.1 coordinate 133,450,257, forward strand.
GTTGACAAAAAGTTGTTTTCAAGACTTTAAAAACAAAATAAAGCATTGGAGAAACATCTGACAGAAAAGAGCTTATGTGGGGGGTGGCGGGCAAATGAGAAGCAGGATAGACCCTTGACAAGCAGACAGACAGGGAAAGGGCCACAGAACGATAAGGAAGATGGCAAACTTCCAGCTTCTTCCCTGGCCTCCTGACATGAGGTTTCAGCCCAGCAGATCTATTTTTTCCCTCTGCTACCAGAAGCCCCTGCCAGCTAACCCACAAAGATCATAGATAAACTCATGTCTGGACTGAACCTGTTCACCCAGAGTTGTGGGCCTATTAGCTTGCCTGGTCTAAACTGACCAATCCTGAATTAGGAGAAGAAGACACCACCCCTCCTTCCAGCTCACCAAAGACCTTTAAAATCCTCCCTACCCCCCACCCTCAGTCCCCCACCCGGAAAGACCTGGCTTCCTGAGTACCCTTCCTGCAGAGGGTCATTCTGTCTGTGTACTTGACTGTGTGCATGCCTTTTTTTTTAATATTTAAAAAGATTTACCTATTTTTATGTGTATGAGTGTTTCGCCTGCATGCGTGCCTGTGGAGAGCAGATGAGAGTATTGGGTATCCCGGAACTGGAGATACAGACAGTTGTGAGCATACCATGTGGGTTCTGGGAGTTGAACCCCAGGTCTCTTTCAAGAACAGTAAGATTGCTTACTTGCTTGCTTTCCTTCTCTCTCTCTCTCTCTCTCTCTCTCTCTCTCTCTCTCTCTCTCTCTCCTTCCCTCCTTCCCTCCCTTCCTTTCTTGCTTTCTTTCTCTTGCTATTGTGACTGGATTTCTCTGTGTAGCCCTGGATGTCCTGGAATTCGATCTGTAGACCAGGCTGGCCTTGAACTCACAGAGATCTACTGCCTGCCTCTGCCTCCCAGGGCTAGGACTAAAGGTGTGCTCCAGTAAGCATTTGTTGTTGTTGTTGTTTAGGAAAATATTTTATTTACTTACCCCAGTAGTTTGTAAGCTACTTAAAAATGCTTTTTTTTTTTTTTTTTTTTTTTTTTTTTTTTTTTTTTTTTGAGACAGGGTTTCTCTGTGTATCCCTGGCTGTCATGGTACTCAATGGACCAGGCTGGTCTAAAACTCAGAGATCCATCTGTCTCTGCCTCCCGAGTGCTGGGCTTAAAGTCTAAAAACACATTTTTAAAGGAGTTTGAACAGATGTGTCCTATACAGGTGAGCAGCGCTGCTCTCAGAAGCCATGGGTTCTTAAATGAAAATATCAAGCCAGGCATGACTTACTTTCCAATGAGTTGTTGGTCAGTAAGGCCCCGGAGCACCTAAAACACTCCAGGGTACTGCCACTGCTCTTAGATGCCCACCACAACTAAACAGTAAGACTTTATTGATGAAGACACTATGCACTTAGTTTGCAAGACATAAAGAAATCGATCTTGTCTGGGCAGTGATGGTGCACTCCTTTAATCCCAGCACTTGGGAGGCAGAGGCAGGTGGATCTCTGTGAGTTTGAGGCCAGCCTGGGCTACAGAGTGAGTTCCAGGACAGCCAGGGCTACACAGAGAAACCCTATCTCCAAAAATAAAAGAAAGAAAAAGTAATTGATCTTGGACTGACTAGGAAATCCCTGCTGGCTAGCATTCACAGTGCTGGGAGGTGCTGTGCAGGCTTTTGGCGGGGAGGGGAGCACGACCCATCGTTGGTTTTATCCAGCACTGGCCCCTGCTTGCTGTACTACTGATCTAGTAGGCAAGATGTGCCCTCTGTGCCTCATGGTGTGGGGTAGACTTTTACTAGAGAGACACAACACACACATACACATTGGCTCACCCCAGAAAGGGAACTTGAGACAGACCAAAAATAACTATTGTCCAATATGGTGAACCAGTGGGGTTCTTTATTGGGGTTACTAGCAGGAGTATGGGGGAGGGGTCGCTTAAAAGGAGCAGGGATGAAGCCGGGCGGTGGTGGCGCACGCCTTTAATCCCAGCACTAGGGAGGCAGAGCCAGGCGGATCTCTGTGAGTTCGAGGCCAGCCTGGGCTACCAAGTGAGTTCCAGGAAAGGCACAAAGCTACACAGAGAAGCCCTGTCTCGAAAAACCAAAAAGAAAAAAGAAAAAAAAAAAAAAAAAAAAAGGAGCAGGGGTGATTCAAAAGCAGCTGCACCATCAGAAAGCGCACCCCAACATAAGTGAGGACTCCTGAAAAGTACAGTCCTGGAGCTCTCTGCTTACTTCATCCCAACAGCTCTTTCTTACCTCAGTTGGGCTGGTCGTAGTCTATACCCCAGCAACTGTCTACTCCCTTTCACACTGTTGGTATGGGCCCCCATGAATCTTCCAAACATGTGTTCTCTAGGACATGCGACCTTTTGTGACATTTTGCTCCCCTCCTGAGGCTCTTGGGTCTTCCCTTCCTTCCTGGAAGAAATGTTTCCTTTTGGAGGCAATGTTGCAAATGCAAGGCACATGCCATATAACAGTAGAGGTCAAGCTGTGGAAGGAGGTAAGAACTACTCTCTTAGCTGGATTTGAGGCCTGCGCCACAGGAGGACAGTGAGGCCTGGGACTGAAAACATGGCCAAACCCAAGGCTGGGGAAGGCAGGCCCTAGGGGAAAACCTAATGGTATTGTTTTGCCAAATAGTAGTGCTGTCAAACTGCCTTTTAAATATTTATATCCATAGATCTGAGCCACTCTCGACCTCACTAGGGAAGCTTCTTACTGCAATAGGAAGAGGTTAATGCAGAGAGTCATAACTGTTCAAAATGCTGAGAATAAGTGACGACTGAATGCTCGGTTGTGGATGGGATTTCTGTCAACTGCCTCCTAAATCTCAGGGAACATTCTGGAAGAGGGGGGTGGAGAGAAGGGGAGGAGTGAGGTGAACAGCTGTCCTCTGGACATAACATAGCTGTCGCATAGGAACTCACAGCAGCTATGGGGTCACCTGCACAAAATCACACCAGTTAAAATTACAGCATGAGAGGAAGGTACCCAAGGCCCCACCCCTAACTGAGGACCTATTGGCAGTTAGTAGTTGGTATGAAAGGAAGAGTCATTTTTCCCTGGGTTGGTGGCTACTGTTCAATTACCAATGACTCTGTGAACGGTTCCATCCCCATAGGCATGTGGGCATCCCTAATTAGACTCAGTGGATTGGGGGGACTTGAGGATTGGAAGGAGATGTGTTGAGGGGGTTCCTAATGGAAGCTGGAAGGATGGAGTGGAGTGAATATTAAGATACATTGTACCCATATACAAAAATTTCAAAGACTTCTTTTAAAAGAAGGAATATCAGTTCTCAAATGAAACAAACTGGGATTGTTTTGCACTTTATTATCAAAATGTGGCACATAGTAATTGCTCATTAAGCATTTGCTGGGTAATTGATTAAAGCAAGTCAGCAGAAATAAGTCAAACAGTCATTATTCAGTAGCATCAGTTAAACAGTAATCTATGAAGCTAAATAATACACAACTATTAAAAGTTTAGTGTAGGCCCAGGGATATTGCTCAGCAGTTTTTGTATGATTGTTGTTTTGTTAATTCTATTTTCCAATATTAAACAATTTTATTATTACAAAATTCAGCGGTTTTTTCCACTTATCTCCCCACAAGAAAATATCCAATACCCAGCCCACATACTCACCACGCCTAAAATAAATGTATCAATTAATAATGTTAATCAGCTCTGAGATGCATGCCTGTAATCCCAGCACTCAGGAGAGGAAGGAAGATCTCAAACTCTCAGTCTCCCTGGGCTACATAGCAAGATCCTGCTTAAAAACAAAAATGAACAAAAAATTTTGACAACAATAAGTACTGATACATACACATACACACTTGCTTCTATCTGGTTTAACTTATTCACCTGTACAACTGGGTAAGACAGTTTGTCATAAGGTTGGTGTGAGGATTTAAGTGAAAAATTCTGTAAGTACTTTTTAGAAAATGTGGTTGGGAGGCAGAGGCAGATGGAACTCTATGATTTCAAGGCCAGCCTGGTCTAGATTGTGAGGTCCAGGCCAGCCAAGACTACACAGTGACTACACATCTACACATCTCAATCAATAAGTGAACAAACCAACAACCAAACTATATGACGCAGCTATACCACGACTTAGCACATGCCAAAATGACTCTACATCCTACTCCACAGATACTTGCTCAGCTGTGGCCATTGCTACTCTATTCACAGTAGCTAGGAAGTGGAAACAACCTAAATGTCCTTCAGCAGAGACGTGGATAATGAAAATGTGGTACATGTACACTATGGAATACTGTTCAGCTGTAGAGAAAAGGGAAAGCAGAATGTTTGAAGGTAAATGGATGGACCTAGAAAAGATTCTATTGAGTTTGGTACCCCAGACTCAGAAAGGCAAATGCTGCGTTTCTCTTTTGTCTGTGGTTCCTGGCTCCAAATCTTCAGATGTGAGGATATACATGAGTAACAGCAGAAACCAGGAAACGATAAAGGGACTGTGTGATCGGGAAGGGGGGCTTGAGAAGGGAATAGCAGGGTACAGGTGATATGAAATGGAAAATGGAAAAATGGGGAGGGAGACTTCAGTTGAGTGGAGGGAAGGAGGTCAATACAGAAGGAGAGGGAAGAAGAGGGGACAGGGAACACCAAGGTTTTTTGATAAACTCTTGTGGAAACTTATTATTTTATATTTGCCTAAAATTATACATAACACACACACACACACACACACACACACACACACACACACATGCCATTTGAGCTGACAATGCTCTCCACAAAGACCATAGACTAACAAAACCCCCAGTACAAACCATGAGAAATCTCATCAAGATTAGTCGGGGACATCCAAGTCACTCCCAAAACAACATAGACTTTATCTGTTGCCCTTGGTTGCCTCTCAGAGGTTGAAGGTAGGCCCCTATTGCTGAAGACTGCACACTTAGGATATGGAACTCCCACTGTTGGAGCTGGATCTAACCTGATAGCTCCCTTCTGCAGTCTTGCTTCCATGGTACCAGAAAACACTGTGCAAGCTGCCAAGGGAGGGAGGGAATTACAATCCGCCCCAGCTGGGACACCTCTACACCACAAGAATAGACAGCATAGCCAGAAATCCATAACGGTACGGTAAGTCTTACTCACGTGTAAAACTGAGGTTGCAATACATTTATGCATATATACGTAACAATAATGATTTTTAAAAAAAAGGCTATCAAATTGGGGGGGGCTAAGTGGAGGGGTCTTTGGGGGGACTGGAGGGAGGAAAGGGAAGGAGGAAAGAGAAGTAATTATATTTTAATTAAAATGTATTAAAATTTTTAAGTTAACTTTTAAAAATAGTATGGGAACACTACAGTGGCAGTAGTTTCAAACATAATATTGCCTCTAACATGTGTGAGAGAGGTGCACACAAAAGCATGTGAGAGTCAGAAGGGCATGACAAGCTAAAGCCAAAAGAACCTTCAGGGTAAGAAACAGGAACTTGGAGAGTGAATCCAGGAAGCCATAACAATTAAGTTTCAAACCGAGGAGGAACAAACAGGACTTCACAAAGTGCAGAATAAACCCATGGGGCCTGCAAAGGACCTTAGCAAAGGCACAAAGACCCCCAGGAAACCCAATGCAGGCTAGAGGACCCGCACACATAGGGCAGGCACCTTTGATGAACAGAGTATGCTTATCTAGCAAGACGCCACAGGAGGACAAGTCATTGCAGAGGTAACAGTAATAACAGCATGTTCTGAGAGAGTTAGAAATTCTTAAGAACGGTGTTAAGACAACGACAACGAGCCCCTACGCTCCGCTGTCCTAGAGGCTGAGACCAACTATAGACCAGGAAAGATCTCAGCCGGTGGATGGCTGAGCAGCGCCGCACAGAGGCTACCACGGTAGCAGAAGAGCCCTAGGAACTACAATTCCCAGAGCGCCCCGGGAGCGGAACTACAACTTCCAGAGAGCCCAGGAAACGACAGTCATCGTAGTTTCCGCAGATCGCCCTCTCGGACTGCCTTCTATCCGACCTATCCGGACACGTGGCACGTGACTCCCGCGTGAGTGGGGAGCGCCATCAGCGAGTCCCTGCAGGCGGGGCTCGAACCTCATTGGTAGAAAGGCAACCCGAAAAGAAGGCGCTGATGCTGGCAACCTCGGAGTGATTGGGGTGGATGGGACAGGGGCATAGCGAACTAGACTGCTAACCAATCAGCGTTCAGGGGAAGGAACGAAGCGCGATGGTTCTGCGGTCACATGCCGCGGGGTCTAGTGGGCGGAGCAGTTGCTCAGCAGCCTCTCGCTGCTTCCTGTTTCCGGTTTCTGGAGCGAGTCGCAGAGCGGCGCCTTGGGGAGCGCTGGCCTCAGACAAGAACCGAGGACCGGAGTCTGCGGCCCGCTGCTCTCCGGCTGCGTCTTCCAACCCCAGGGCCACATTCTTGGAGGCATCTGAGTTTCGGCTGCTGTGTTTTCCGTGACACGTGAGTGTGGGGGCGTGGAAAAGGAGGCGGGCGGGGGTCCTTGCACACCCCTACGCCGAAGGAGATGCAGTCCAGGACTCTGGCTTGGCGGTGGTTCTAGCCGAAGACCCGTAGGGCCGAGTGGAGGCGACAGGCGTGAGGACAGAGCGTCAGACTACCAGGAGTGAGGGGGAGGACTTCCAAGATCAGAAAGGGATTTAAGATGTTTTGAAGGTGGGGGAAATTAAGTGCCAAGTGTGGAGACGTGTGAAGTGTTACTGGATGTTTGTTGAAAGAATTTTGACCTGTATCATGGACGTAAAGTGGCATCGTGACATCATTTTGGGTAAGGTATGGCTTTGAGCAAATGAAAGGCGAGAATTTCCAGGATCCTTGAAGTTCGAGGAACATGTGTTAGCTTGGTGTGGAAAAGAGTAACCGAGGGCTTGTCCTGTGTTTCTTCTTGTAGGGAGTTTGAAGCATAGAACTACTTCCTCGAGGCTCTTTCAGCATTGGGCCTTTCTGCCAGTTCAGACCGATTTTCCAAAGTAAAACTTCCATTAGAAAATGGAGAATGGCCATGAGTGGAAAAGAGCGAACAAATGGTGTCAGCAGTTTCCCAGTCCCTAACTTAGTCATTGGCTGTCCTGTAAAGGATGTTTCTGCATTGCCAATAGATAGGCCTCTATAGAATAAGGAAATTGAAGCTTTCTCAAGATCATAAGATCCCATTTCACACATCAAAAATGTGTGTACTTGAAGGATCTATTTGCACCATATTAGAAAGGGACTGTGCAACTTGAACTTCATACTGTTCTCTCCTTGTGCCCATGTTTTTCAGAAGTTTGCCAGCAAATGCCGTCACGTCATTAGTCATCCAGGTTGCTCTAGTAACTTAATATTTAATATTTGTGTGACCTAGAACAAGTAACTCAGTAGGCATCTGTAATCGTCAGTCCCCTCATCTTATTTTTCCAAGATAGGGAACTAACATAATGTAGGTAAAGCATTTGGGGTGTACGCCATACTGAATCGAAGAGAAGCAGCTCAAACTTACAGTCAAATCTTTCTCTTGGTTTTTCAGGACAAGGTTTCTCTGTGTAGCCCTGGCTGTCCTGGAACTCTCTCTGTAGACCAGGCTGGCCTTGAACTCATAGATCCTCCTGCCTCAGCCTCCTGAGTGCTGGCATTAAAGGCGTGTGCCATCCCTGCCCAGCATACAGTCAAGTCTTAAACAGAAAAGAATTTAAAATTACTCCTCTAACTTTTTTAACAAATGAGCAAATGACAAGTCATTCAGTTCATCTAATGCCTACCACAGCTTGTTTTAATTCTTCATCCCTTCCCAATTTTGTGATGTTCTTTGCCCTCATTTGGGAAGAGAAAGCAGCAAGAGTTAACCAATGAGGAACTAACTCTTAGGTCAGAGTGCAGAGCACTCATTCTGTGAGAGCATCCCTCCAAAATAGGTTCCTGGGGAGAAAGAGCTTCAGAGCCCAGAATGTTAACCTTTTAAATTAGATCTTGAGAGAACTTAAGGAACATGGCACAGAATCAGTTAACAAAAGTAGCTCTCAGTGATTTGACTGGTTGAGCTATGTGTTGAGCAATAGGTGAGTGTAGGGAAGGTAAGAGCTTAAGTCTGAGTTCTCTATTACGCTCTAGTTAACGCTGTGAGGAGTTACTTTCTTTTCCTGCTTTGTTTTAAAAAGAAGAAAGGCAGCTCTGCTTTGGCTTCTCCTGGCTTCCCAAACAATTATGGAAGCTGTATGTATATGATGGTGATACGTGGCCCTTGAGCTCAGCAGCCATTTATCTCGCTCACTCCGTCAGCTGTATCGGTGGTGGTTGTTTTTTCGGTTGTTTGCTTTTTAATCTGTGAAATAGAGATGATGAAATTTACTACATAATGCTTGGGGAGAATTGGTTGATTAATGCATGTTAGGTATTTAGGTAGTGCCTAAATGTGTCCTGTTGTTTTGTATTTGAGATGTGTTAGGAGAGCCTTTGACCTCTTGGCTACCAGTGATTACTGTGTGGAAATGCCTTATGTTTCTGTAGTGAATTGATGGCTGGGCTATGTGAAGTCAGGTGGATAAGTTCCAAAGCATTTGTTGCCCTCCCTGCATGTGGGAAATTAGAAACTCGGATTAAGTTTCAGGGAGAAAGGGAAATGCAATTAGATCACAAGTTTGGAGCTTCCATTTTCTTATAAGGAAAGTCTGGAAGGGTTAAATGTCTCAGGAAAAAAAAAAGTGAAATTTAAAAATGAACAAACAATGTCAATGGCCTGAAGGGTTACTACTAACAGATACGAGTGAAACCTTCTGCAAGCATAAATCACTGTGGCCTAGCTACAAAGATGGTACAGGGATGTCCAACTTCTCCACATCAGACTATGACATTGTCATCCACAAATGTGTTGGGCTGCATTCACAGATAACCTGGAGATGTGTGCCTCCCGTGGACCATAGATAGGCTTGTTAGAATAATACAGACAGTAAGTGAAGGAACACTGCATTCACAGATAACCTGGAGATGTGTGTCTCCCGTGGACCATAGACAGGCTTGTTAGAATAATATAGACAGTAAGTGAAGGAACGCAGCAGTGCAGGACTTTGGAGTGTAGAAAGAGCCATCTCACCGAAAGTCTAGATTTGTGACTTGGAGAGGCCGGGGCAGGTTTTGGAAGCCTTCTAATCCCTTGTTTTGACCCGATGAGTTTTCTTCTGTGATTGGGTGGTTTTTCCAGAGAAATGATGCATAAGTAATTGAGGTGAGTTGAGGTGCGGTGACTGCTTCACCTCCATCCCACATACTTCCAGTGAATATGAAGAAAGATTGCTAGATGCTCCCGGAATGCTGATATGTTAGGACCCAGCATATTCAGGTTCCTTCCTCTACTTCACGTCCTCCTAATAACTTCAAGCTAGACATACTGGAGGATCTGTGTATGTCATGACTGGAATGTTTTAGGAAGGCCACTGACTTAAGCTTTATTTATAAACTAGTATTTAAGTTTGAATAATGGAATAGTCCGATGTAAATTTGAATCAAACAGTAACAAAGCAAAGAAGGTTAAGCCCAAGCTATCATAATTCATTATTTTCTTCTTCTTACCCCCGTAGTTTGTTTTTGTTTTGTTGGGTTTTTGTTTTTCTGAAGGTTTTTTGAGACAGAGTCACTCACCAGGTATCTCTTGCTGGCCTCAAACTCACAGAGATCCACGTGTCTCTGCCTCTGAGGGCTGAGATTAAAGACATTTGACATTACACTGCACCCCATAGTTTGTTTTGAAGCAGATTCATGCTTTTTATTTGCATAATGAAAATACCATTCATTTTTGCGGTCACGTGATTTATCTGTTTCATTTCTCTCTTGCTCCTGCCTTCAACACACTCTCCCAAAAGGATGTTCCCCTTCTCTGGCTGCTGGAAGACTGAATTGTTACTGTTGCTAGTCCTGGCTTTGGCTGTGAGAGAATCCTGGCAGACAGAAGAAAAATCCTGTGACCTGGTAGGAGAGAAGGATAAGGAGTCAAAACAAGAGACGGCTCTCCTGGACAGGCTACAGCCACTGTTCAACAAAAGGTAGATGAGAAGAACCCTAGAGGGGTTAAGAAATTAGCTATATTAAGGGTCTTTTCTTTTTACGGATTTGCTTCGGCTTTAATGTGGAAGGAGTGTGTGAATGATATGGATTCTATTATCAAGTAGGATAGTCTATGAGGCTGTAAATAACTCCTGATTCAACAAATGTGCATTTAGCACATTGGTTGTCACCAAAGGGAGGGATGTGGTTTTTCCTGAGCTTGGTAACTAGTGATACTGTTCTTTCTCTTCCTACTTTTCTTCTGTAGTTTTGAGAGCACTGTGGGCCAGGGCTCAGACACGTACAGCTACATATTCAGAGTATGCCGGGAAGCTGGCAACCACTCCTCTGGGGCAGGCCTGGTGCAGATCAGCAAAAATAATGGGAAGGAGACGGTGGTTGGGAGAATCAACGAGACTCACCTCTTCAATGGAAGTAAGCTATTTCCTGCTGACGAATCCCACGTCAGTCCTCTAACAATCCTATATGTGGTGGCCTTCCCCAACTTTCTGAGTATGTCATGTAATGTGGAATTTGATCTACCTGAGACTGTACCTCACTGTGCCTAGTTCCACAGCTGCTCTGGAGCCACAGCTCGGGACACTTCTGTGTTTGAAGATGTGCAAAATTTTCACAAAAAGAAGATAGGCTTGGGGAAACAGTTTAGGGTAGAACATTTGTCCACATGCACAAATTCTGGCTTTGACACTTAGTACCACAAAAAGAAAGATGGAAGAAAGGGGTAGAAAGAGAAACTGAGTGAATGAGAATGAAAATAAATCTGAATCTAGCCAGAATCTTACAGAGCCTGGAGTCCTTCCAGTCACCCAAATATTTAATGAGTTCCACACCAGCCACCATTTCTCATCAAATTAGCCAAATTTGCCAAGTGAATTTTAAAATAACTTTTTTGTGCAAACCAGTATTTAAGGAAAGAAAAAACTCACCACCGTCTTGTACTAACATAGTTGTATTTTTCAAATGTCATGAACATGTATGCTGGAAGGGAGCACTTATGGCCTGATTTCTTCCCATAAGCAGATAAGTTATCCAGTGTAGCTATTCATTATGTAAAGAATAAAATAAGGGCTAGAGAGATGGCTCAGAGGCTAAGAGCACTGGCTGTTCTTCCAAAAGTTCTGAGTTCAATTCCCAGCAACTACATGGTGGCTTACAACCTTCTGTAATAAGGTCTGGTGCCCTCTTCTGGCCTGTAGGTATACATGCAGGCAGAACACTGTATACATAATAGATAAAGAAATAAATTTTTTAAAAAAGAGGAGGAGGAGGAGGAGGAAACACACAAGTGCGTTCTTGATGGTGTCTTAGTCACTGTTCTATTGCTCTGAAGAGACATTGTGACCAAGGCAACTGTTAGAAAGCATTTAATTGGAGGCTTGCTTACAGTTTCGGAAGTTAGTCCACTATCACCACAGAGGGGAGCAAGGCAGCATGCAGGCAGACATGGTGCTGGAGAAGGAGCTGAGAGTTCTGCATCCTGATCCACAGGTAAAGAGAGAGACTCTAGGCCTGACGTGGGTGTTTGAAACCTCAGAGCCCACCCCCCCAGTGACACACTTCCTCCAGCAAGGCCACACCTCCTAATCCTTACAATCCTTTCAAACAGTTCCACTCTTGGTGACTAAGCCTTCAAATATATGAGCCTATATGGGAGCTATTCTTACTCAGACCACCACAGAGGATTTTTGAGGCACCAGCTCACTGATTTTGAAATCTTGTTTTCTCATATGCAAAGTTAAAAGCATCCTTAACCTATTCACTTCACATAGTTGTTAGTCAAACAGTATTTTGCAAAGAACTTTAAAAGTAGTAAATACCAAGGGAGAGAAATATGTTCCCAGCTCAATAAACATCCACTTTGAATCATCTGTCATCTTGGACTTCTCCCTGCTGCCTAGCAATCATGTGGAACCTCCTCTCTTTTTGCTGTGTGTTGAGAAAATGTGCATCAATATTAAAAGCACGGATAATAATCTGTTTTCACACATTCTGTTGCCTACCTTTAATGTAAAAGATAAGATTAATTTTAAATATCTAGTTCTTACTGTAACAAGGGAACACAAAGTTTTGTCAAGAAACAAGTTTTAAGGCTAGGCATGGTGGCTTATGTTCGTGACCCCAAAACTTGGAAGGCAGAAGCAGGAAGATCACAAGTTTGAGGCAGCCTGGTCTATATAGTTAGTGAATTAAGGCCAGCCAGAGGTATATAGCAAAAGTCTTGTCTTTTAAAACAGAAAAGTTTTAGTTTAGCATTCAGATGTATAGATCATACTAATTAGCATTAATGAAAAGCAGTTTGGGTGGCTAATTCCACTCTGCCATACTACCCATTGTTGCTTCTGCTTCCCCTGCACTCCATGGTGCCATTGTTCTTGTCCTTCCTCAGGTAATTGGATCATGCTGATATATAAAGGGGGTGATGAATATGACAACCACTGTGGCAAAGAACAGCGTCGCGCAGTGGTGATGATCTCCTGCAATCGACACACACTAGCGGTGAGCTACCCCTGGGGAACAGATGGGAAGATCTGACCAGAGGGAAGGGAAATAACAGGAAGGAGGACAAGTCTATGTGGAGTGGACATGAGAAAATCAATTCAGATTTTCAGTGTGCCAGATTCACACCATACATGGAGAATTGGCTGCTTAACCAGGAGCAAGAGCAAATGTTTGGGGTTTATTTATTTATTGAGGGGTGGTCTTGTTTATTGGGTGCAAGTTGAAAGAAAGCATCTTATACATAATTATTGTTTGGTTCTCTCTTCATCAGGGCAATTTTAACCCAGTGTCTGAGGAACGAAACAAAGTCCAAGATTGTTTGTACCTCTTTGAGATGGACAGCAGCGTAGCCTGTTCACCTGAAGCCTCCCACCTCAGTGTGGGCTCTATCTTACTGGTCATGTGAGTACTTTCTACCTCTTGCTTACATGTGTGTTTACATACACGGAATCAGAGGGGACTGACTTTAAAGTAAGACCATACAAGTTGGAAGAAATTAAGCTGGGGTGTAGCTTAGTGGCATGAGGTCCTAGGTTTAATCCCTGGTAGTAGCAAAAAACAAAAAAAACCCAAACTTTTTGAGTCTCACTGTGTTGCTATGGCCGGCCTCAAAATCCAGAGAATCACCTGCCTTTGCCTCCCATGTGCTGGGGTTAAAGGTGTGCCTGACCAGACCTGGCTTTTTAAAAATGAAAGGAATAAGTGCTTAGTCCCAGTAAATATTAGTTTTATTTTTAAATGAGACAGGGTCTCAGGTGTAGCTCTATCTGGCCTGGACTTCACTATGTAGATAGACCAGGCTGGCCTTGAACTCACAGAGATCCGCCCGACTCTGCCTCTGTCTCCTGAGTGCTGGGATTAAAGGTGTACACCACCATACCCAGCTTATGTTTTTCCCAGAAAGGCTAGACAGTTTTACCAGTTCTACATCAGTAGAACTTTGAAGAAACAGATTTCCCCCCCGGGTGTTTGCTTCTGTCAGATTGGCAGTACTCCTCGGTTTTCTAAGCTACCAGCCCTTTTTGTGTATTCATAGAGTACAGCTTAGGGAACAGCTAAAGTTAGCCTTGGCCTTCGAAGTAGTGATTAGAGGTATGCAGTGCCACTTCAGGGTGACAGATTTTAAGTGTGTGTCTTTTCCTCTCCAGATTTGCATCATTGGTTGCTGTCTACATCATTGGGGGTTTCTTATACCAGCGGCTGGTGGTAGGAGCCAAGGGAATGGAGCAGTTTCCCCATCTGGCCTTCTGGCAGGATCTTGGCAACCTAGTAGCTGTAAGTAGCAAGTGAATTTGGACTAAGCCTTAGATTTTGGGTGTTCTCTCTTTGCCCCTGGAGAAAACCAGTTGTCACAGTCTGAGACCATATGATCTGTCTCACTCTAAAACAGAGATTATCTTTCCTTTGCTTCGCCCGTACAGGATGGTTGTGACTTTGTGTGCCGTTCCAAACCCCGCAACATGCCTGCTGCCTATCGTGGAGTTGGGGATGACCAGCTGGGGGAAGAGTCAGAAGAAAGAGATGATCATTTGCTACCAATGTGATTGCACTTTTAATGTCCAGCCACCTCGTCAATCCCCAAACCAAAGCATACACAGCCAGACTTCTCAAGCCGTCTCTTCTCCTCTCTTGCCTTGCCATTAATATGCCTGCTTTCCAGTTGGCTTTTGATCTGACCCGAAACTGCCCCCTTTGCTCCTGTTGTTTCTCCTCTGCACAAGTACAGTGGAAGGTGGACGTAGGGTCTTCAGGGCTGACTCCTGTGCCGCCAGGAAGAGCAAGGACAGCTAAATAAATGGGCAGAAAGCCACGAGCCCAGTCTGTCTAAACGTTTTCACAGGTTGAGACCCTGGATTTCTTTAATTAAAAAAGAAAGCAAAGATGACTTGCACCTTTGACTGCTTCCTGTTGTTACCATCCCTCTAGCAGTCTCTGAGGGTCTGAGGAGGACTGTGTAGAGTTGCTTTGCAGTGCTGACCTGGCTGGAGCCCAAATACTGCCCTTTGCTTTGAGTCTGGAGTGAGTCACTTAAATGTCCCTTATGTGGGATTAGGACAGGAAAAAAGTGTGAAATTTTCCAACTACAGAATTCTAAAGTGCCATCATGTTGTTTATAGGTCTTTCGTGGCTTGATAGCTAGAATCGGGCTCTGGGCCATGGTTATAAATCCACATGTAGCCCAAATAACTCATTAAGCAGTCCTGTTCTAAAGGAAATAGACCCACGCTCTAGAGGCCCCAGAATCTGTGTTACTTTGTGGTGGGATCTCTGGTTTTCTTCTGTTTGTAGTAAAATGCTGGTTAGCCTGTTCTTGCTCATTTGCTTCTACCAGTACTTCTAAACTTGTACTGCACTTTTCTCACAGATTTGTAGTTTGGCGTTTTATATTTTTCCCAATCTTAAAGACAGGGAATGGAGGCAGAAGTGGACATGGAGGGCTCTGCAGTTCTCTGCTCTGGGTAGGGAACACTGCTGCCCCGGTCCCTCCTGCTGGCTCAGGGAAGTGTCTTACCCACGTACCTATGAGAAAAGGTTTTGAATCCTCTCCCACTTCTTTCTGTTTAGGCCCATGTGCCCAGAATCACAGGCTGATCTTCCTATAATAGTGAACTACTCCTAAGGCACTAAGTAACTACACGGCTCATCTGAACACAGGAGATAGGGAAAAGGCAGGACCATGTTACCTTTAGAGAAGGAAATGAAATGATGTCATTCTCACTTCTCAATACTCTTGCAATGGTAGTGGGATTTTTTGTTTTCTTTCTACACAGAAAAATTAATGTTATTTTTTAAAAAGGCATCTCATTTGTTGTTTGCATCCTTCCCCAGTATTTTAAATGAAAAGAATACACCACTTTTTGTACAAAAACATAATAATTAAAAAACATACAAAACATGCTGGCTTTGTCATTTGTGTCTGGGAGAATAAAGAGTGGAATGGAGTAAGACAATGGAGACCACTTTTCAGCCTTTTACTGAGGAAGAAAAAATATTTAATATTTTGTTGTATAAGGAATAGTGCCCAAGGCAGGTGCTTACAATCCTGACCTTAGCCCCACACACTCCTGTTTGTAAAGCTATAGGAAAGAGCAGAGTTGGGATAGAAAAGAAAAGGTTGAAGATGGTAACAAATCAGAAGGGGCGGGGATGAATGACAACAGCCACACCTGTCAGTCAAACACCTTTAGTCCCTGCAGCGAATCAGATACCGACCAAGTGTCTACCCTGGCTGGTGACCCTGCCACGGACGCAGGAAGAAATAGTCATATCTAAGGGAGAAAATGAACAGAAAACTGAGCTATAGCCACAAGAGATAATCCAGAGGAGAGCACCAGGTTTCGCTACCTGTGTCACACAAGCTGGGAAAACTGACCTCTCCCACTGGGGAGGCAAACCCACATATCACCCATTTCCTTGCCTTACCAAACAAGACATTCTTCCTCTTGGAGAAGTGACATCCTAGCTAGTCACTCCACTCCCAGATAAGGTGGAGCAGCAGTCCTAGTCTCTAGTCTGCCTGCTTAAAAACTGGATTAGGGTAGGTGTGATTAGTGAGAATGGGGTGTGTGTGTGTGTGTGTGTGCCCCCCCCGCGCGTGCGCACAGGTGAAACCCAGAGAAAATGTCAAAGCTGCCACCATGTAGCACCAACAACCAATTCTTGCACTTCTGTCTCTACACCCCCCATAGGGGATCACAGAGGAACAGCTCGCTCTTCTTCCCTGCAAAGTCTGCTGGCCCCAGGTTAGAACCTGAATGGTTGGGGCATCTGCTTTAGGCTGATTTGTGCAGAGGACCACATTAGGTCTCCTTGAGGACATTGATCTTGGCACAGATCTTGAGGGCAGGACCTAATTTGATGTTCATGGCACTCATAAGATGTTCTTCTTTAAGTAATAAAAGGGCCTGTCCATCAATCTCCTGGGAACGAAACTCTTCTGCAATCTCTTGGCAGCCTAAAAGGAAAAGATGGGAACACGTGAGAAACTGCATGGTGGCATCAGAAGACATGGGAAGAAACTAAAGAGAAACAGGCCCAGTGATAGCTAATTCTAAAGCACCCTCCTAAATTCAGTAATAGATCTGAGGCAAGCTTTGAAAGCAAGTGAAATTACAGCCACCAGCTACTCTATATATCTTCAAGAAAACAGGTTCACAGAAATAACTTCGTAATTCCTTTAGAGATTTAAAAAAAAAAAAATACACTTTAGTTGGGTGGTGCTGGTGCACGCCTTTAATCTCAACATTCAAGAGGCAGAGATGGGGATCTCTGAGTTCACCAGCCTGGTCTACACAGCAAGTTACAGGACAGTCAGGGCTGCTATGCAAAGAAAAACTACACACATGGTCTCTTTAACAATGGCAAAAAGAGCTCTCTGTTCCTGGACCCTGGACAGTGGAGGTTGACCGAGCAGAGCTCCAGAGAACACCACTGGACAGTGATACACCTTCCCCAGACCCCGCGACCTACCTATCCCTTCATTTGCTGGATTTAGCCTTGTGATAATGTGAGCCTGAAGCTGCCAACAGCTACCATATGGAACCTAAAGAATGCTGACAGAACCAAGCAAGCTACAGAAAGAAACCCAACGAGTTTCACTCCATAGCCCAGGAGCAACAGGGCTGCTCAACTATAATAATGAGATCTTGTCTCAAAAATAAAACCATGTCCAAACCTCAAAAAAAAAAAAAAAAAAAAAATGGCAAAAGATTAACAGCTTCTGCAACATTTTCCTTTAAGGACCCAGAATTCAGACAAAAACCGTGTTTAATGGAGGCGGTACTCCCTTGAAGAAATTGAGTCAGCAAAGGGCTTTTCTAATGTACTCCACTGAAAAAGTCATGTATGCTTGGTTACTCACATACAACAAATAAAGAGATTTTTATCCAAAAAAATCCAAGTGAGAAATACGGTTAATTCAAAATAAAAACAAATACCAAAAAACCCCCGCAGATACTGTAATTAATGGTGTCAGCCCAGAAGGAAATTAGTGAACGACACTGTAGAAAAGCAGCCCCCGTGCTGCCAGACACAAGCCCAGCTGCTTCCAGGTCAGTCAGGTGCCCTTGTGGGATGACCTCAGGGAATTCGGGCCTGGTTCTGCTGAAGAGGCTCCCAGTACCTTGCAGAGAAGCAATAAACTCGTAGACCTCCTCCACACTCCATCGGCTGGGATTACTGGACAGAAACACAGGGTTGATGCCATGCAGTTCTGGTGTAGGTGGAGCTGTAATGGTGTTTCCTAGGTCACGGTCTCCATGTCCAGGTCGTACTGACAATGGCCCAGGAGATGTTGGGGAGAGTGCTTCATCATAACTGGAATTATCCGAGCCCCGGCTAGAGTCCTCCTGGCCCTTCAGAAGAGACAGCAAACCCGTGCGGCAGTGAGAGCAGCAGCCTGAGCAAGGTCCTTCTCCACCTCCCTTCCCAGCAACCCTGGGCTAAACAGGAAAACCATCTTAACAGGCAAACCAAGGCTGTACTTCATTTGCAGATGCCCAAAGCCTACTCTAAAGCACCGTTCAAATATCATTTCTCTGACTGTCCCTGAATTATCTCAAGTACAGTGAAGGATTCATCACGGACGTACAAACTTGTAGTCAGATGGAAGGAGGCAGGAGAGTCTCTCACAAAGTCAGGGTCAAACCAGAGCTCTGTACCCAGTGCTTTTACCCGGGCAAAGGAACGGGGGTGGGGCACTCTACAGGCGAGCTGACTCTGACAGCGACTCACCCGATGGCGCTTGCCCTGGATCTTAGCACGCGCAATGTCAGAAGAGCTGCGGCGGGGTCCTCGCCTCCGGACACGGGCATAGCTGGCTTCCTGAAACTCCTTCATCTTTTTCCTCTTCAGGCGGAACTGGTGGCTACAGCTCACATTGTACCTACAGGTCAGGGTACACAGAAGACGTCACGGTGCTGTGGAAACACCACACTGCCCTTCCATAAATGTGAACTGGTCCTGGAAGAGTTGACTCAGCGGGACAGAATGAAAGAGAAGAGGGATAAAGCACCAGTTATGAGAAAGACAGACACTCAACGGGAAATTCAATGAGGGCTAGCCGGCTGGTGCCCAGCGTACCTCTTTGCACACGTCATGGAGCAAAACCTCTTAGAGCCACGAAACTGCTCTGCCGGGGCGTACTTCCCACAGTACTCGCACTTTAGGAGATTGGCTTTCTTATCTAACTCTGGAAAACAAGGCATTCGTAAGTTACTGTGAGTCTCTGCTGCCCCACAATTGTTATTAGGCTCAGAACTGGATACTCATTTTTTTTTTTTTTTTTTTTTTTTTGGTTTTTCGAGACAGGGTTTCTCTGTGTAGCTTTGCACCTTTCCTGGAACTCACTTGGTAGCCCAGGCTGGCCTCGAACTCACAGAGATCCGCCTGCCTCTGCCTCCCGAGTGCTGGGATTAAAGGCGTGCGCCACCACCGCCCGGCTGGATACTCATTTTTAACCTAACTGAGAATGCCTAAAAGCAAACACCCTAAAGGATTGTCCCTCAAGAAGTGCATGGTTTGGCATAAGAGTACAGGCCTATTATCTCAGCACACAGGATACTGAGGCAGGAAGGTGAACGTCAGCCTTAGCTCCACATACAGCAAGTCAGAGACATATCTAGGTGCAGGGCAAGACTCTGGAGAGACAGAGACTTTCAAATCTTCTCAACCTTAAATCAGATTATTTCCATGTTAGCTATCTTACTCATTTTACTCTGGTTCAACTCAAATTTCAGATAGGACTCTGTTCTGAATATGGAAGAGGCTAACAAATAAAGAGATACAACACTCTTCTTCCACAAAGACCTACAAAAGCGTAGGCAAAAATGTTTACAGTGCCTTCTGTATGGTTCCACACACTCAGCAGAACACGTCTGTGCAAGACAGACTTTCCTTAAATGTCCTACTTTCAATACATAAGGACTGGGTAGGTGTGGTGACCCAAGCCTGTAATCCCCAGACTCAGGAGGATCTGAAGTTAAAAGCCAGCCTGGGCTACATGGTGAGACCTTGTCTCAAAAGAATGACCTCTCGGGATGTAGCTCAGTAGTAGAACTTTTGCGTAGTATGTGCTAGAAGTGGGTTCAGTCCTCATCCCCATCAGACATCTCCAAGAGCATCCACTCCTTACCTACAGAGGGGCTGTCTCCTCCCAAAGGGCCACTTGACTGACTCTCATTCAGCCCCGTCAGAAGGCCAGCCTGCAGTGGCTTCTCAGATTCCTTCAGTAACTGAGAACATCCCACCTGTCCCAGAGAAAGACCAGTTAAGGTAGCCTAAGTCCTTTTTGCCCCTCTACAGCCTTCCACGACATTTCCCATGTCCCTGCCTGGATGAGCCCAGAGCTGAAGGCCAAATCTGGCTCACAGGGGATCTCTTTCTTTCTTTTTTTTCTTAAGATATTTTTGGGAGGAAATAGGGGAGGGAGTGGGGGCTGAGTTTCACTGTACAGCCCTGGCTATCCTAGAAGTTGCTATGTAGACCAGGCTGGCCTTGAACTCAGTGATCTGCCTGCTCTTCTGCCACCTAAAGGCTCAAATTAAAAGTGTGTGCCACCACACTCAGCCGGGGTGTGTGTGTGTGTGTGTGTGTGTGTGTGTGTGTGTGTGTGTGTGTGTGTGGTGTGTGTGGGGTGTGTGTGTGTGTGTGTGTGTGTGTGTGTGTGTACATGTACGCCAGGTAACCAAAGTCGGATACTCAAGAGCTGGAGTTAGTATAGTATAAGCGGTTGTAAACTGTGTGGCATGGGGGCTGGGAACGCAACTCAGGTCCTCTGCAAGAGCAATATATGCTGCTAACTGCTGGGGCGTCTCTCCAGCCCCAGGCTCTTTCAATATGGCAGCCAAGGGTCTCTAACTGACTTTTTCCATCTACGTCAATGAAGAACAAATTCTTACACTTACTGCCTCCACCAAGGTATAAGGAATGCAAGAGGAATCAAGACGACTCGGTTGTGGTCCTGGTTTCCTTCCTTATGACCACCTAGTGTACTTAACTAAACAACCTTCCTGTCTTCTGTTCCCAGTATTTTCACTTTCTGGTCCAAAAGCTTCCCTTGCATTCCTTCCCTCCTCTGTAACTAAGTAAGCAGCATAATGAACCGTTCTCTAATGACTAAGTAGTTCTGCGCTTTCTGTTCTTAGGGGAATCTGAAAAAAAAAAGATCATCTCTCTCCTCCCAGTCCCACTCTCAGGCTCTGCCCTCACCGGGAAAGGCTCTGCTCCTTCCTGGATAACAAAGCCTTCAATGATGTGCGTGAGAATCTGTGGCTTCACAATGGCCTGTGGGGGTTTTGAGTCACCCATCTGTCTGGACACCAAGGCTAGAGTAGGAGGCGGTGCTGATGGGGTAGGGACCAAGGCTACTAAGTCACTGCTTGGAGGATTAGCATTCAAACTGGCCACTGGTTCAGCTTTCTCTGAAAACAAAACAAAACAAAACAAAAACACACATTAAGGAACAGCTATGATGTGACACCACTAACTCCCCTACTACTGAGGCAGCCTGATCTTCCACAACATGCTCATCTTTGATCACTCAGCATAGAGCCCATGTTTCTCTATCTATTTACTGCTCACCAAGCTCAGGCCCATTTTCTACTGAACTAGATTTATCTCTTAGCTCCTGTGTTACTCACCTCCAACACTGTTCTTCTCCTCCAGCACCTTTGGGCTCTCTGATGCTGGTGATGCCTTTGCGGGAAGCATAGAGCCCAACGTGGTGGCGTCCTCTCTCTCCTCCTCAGACTCAGCTTTTCGTTTCACAGCCAATGTCTGGGGTTTACCCTAGAAGATGAGCAACCAAGAAAGTAGCCAAGATCTAGGTGTGAAAGGAACACTGTAACTGCATACTTCCTGAGAATATTCTTAGTTCCAGATGCTCAAATTTGTTTATTTCCTTTGATACACTAAACTTCTTGGTCATCCCCAATTAGTGTAACTTCTGGATCAGGACAAGAAAGACATCACTTAGTCCTGACTTGGGATTGAAAGACTCACTGTAGAGCAACTAAGAACTGTTGGCATTACGAAGACGGACTTGGTTAAAGCATTCTTTTTTTTTTTTTTTTTTTTGGTTTTTCGAGACAGGGTTTCTCTGTGTAGCTTTGGTACCTGTCCTGGATCTCACTCTGTAGGCCTTGAACTCACAGAGATCCACATGGCTCTGCCTCCCGAGTGCTGGGATTAAAGGCATGCACCACCACTGCCCAGTGGCACTCTTGATCTAATTACTATACATATAAAAACTCTAAGATTTTAGTAATAAATTTATGAATTTGAAGTTTATTTTATATATTTTTAGGTTTATGTAAACATATATTTAACATATATAAACATATAGATATAAAAACCTCACTCTTTTAAAAAAGAGCACATACATGCCAGCATTCACCTCCTCAACTCTTCATTCACCTATTAAATTAAGTTCTATTTCGACTCAGTCCCAAGCCCACAAGGATGCAGATAAGTAGTAATATCTTCGAAATAATCAAACAGCACTCACCGGCAGGTGCACAGACTGCATGTAGAAAGCAGCAGGAACTTGGGCCACGACAGGGGAGGAAGCTGTAGGCCCACCCTTGACCACATGTGCCGTTCCCTGCACAGGAGCAAGGGTCATCCCCGGCGCCAACACGGGAGGACACTCCTGAAGTGCACCAGAAGCCTGTGATGAAGGTGGCGAGGAGGCCAGATGGGCCTGGCCAGGCTGGACTGCCCCTGGCATTCCCCGGGAAGTAGGTACAGCAGCTGCCAGCTGTGCTAATCCCAAAGCCTGTGCCTGAGCTGTACCTGGCTGCCGGGTACCGACAACTTGCACAGGGATATGTGGTGGTGGCTGCTGGGTGGCTGACATCTTAGCAGCTCCGAGTTGAGGAGGTTTGATGGGTGCTACAGGTGGTTTGGACTGAATGGGGATGGGTGGTTTGGGGGTTGGGTCAGGTGGAAGAGACAGGGGTGAAGACTGAAGCATTGGTTGGACCACCAGGGTCTGAGCTTGCTGTTGGGACTGGGAAGGTGGGACCTGCTGAGTAGGTGGGACCTGGGCTGGCTGAGGGGCAGTGAGGGTTGTTGCTTGCGGCTGCTGTTGCTGCTGCTGCTGCTGCTGCTGCTGCTGCTGGGCCAACTGGAGGTGTGTGGCTGTGTGAAGCAACTGGGACTGGCGGTGCTGGAACTGCTGCTGGTGGTGGATGGCGATCTGCTGCTGGATCACCACTTGTTTTTGCTGGAGGTGGATCTGCTGCTGCTGCTGAATCAGTGAATGGGGCTGGATCTGTGTGTATGTGGCTATGTGTAAAACAAGCCAGATGAAACAAAGAGGAAAAGAGCAGAAAATAATAATCCTAAATTAAAAACAAAGCCGTCTGTCTAAGATGTACCCAATGCTGGAATCAATGAATGAAAATCTCATCATTTGGGAATCAGACAGTGAATGGAAATCAAGCCTTCATAGAACTTCAACATCACTTTATTCACACTCTTTCCACTGAGTTAGACATTACTGATGACCTCCAGGACATCACTTTATTCACACTCTTTCCACTGAGTTAGACATTACTGACGACCTCCAGGACAAAGGTCTCAAGGGCACAGCCTGGAAGCTCAAGTACTCAGGAGACTCGGGCGAGTCCAAGGCCTGCCTAAGCAACTTAGTGAGCGGTTTCTCCAAATGTAAGTTAAAAAGAAAGACAGGCCTAAGGGTGTTCTGTGATAGAAACTTGCCTTGGCATGTTTAAGGCCTAGATTCAACCCCAAGAAGTGTGTGCATGCATGCACACACACACACACACACACACACACACACACACACACACAACACACACACACAGTGGAAGAAAGAGATGAATGGAGGTCCCTTAAGTCAGTAATCACCTTCAGTCAGTTCTTTTTTTCTTTGCTATAACCATCCTACCCTTTCACTCGGTACTTAGCAAAGAATGGTTGACCCCTCCTTCATTACCTCAAGACCAAATCCGTGTTTTATTCATTTTGACATCCCTAGAACCCATTCTAGTGTTTGATACATAAGATGTATTTAAATATTCATGGAAAGAATAAATACCCAGAGGTAAAGGTATCAACATCCTGTACAAATGCCTCCATTTTAAAGTTCATCACATGAGGCCACCATCTAAAAACCCTTAAGAACGCAGACACAGGCTCTGACCACTGTTTGCTCCGCTGCAAACTGCATGTTATTAGACTGTCCAAAGAATGCACAAAGCGTGTGGTCTGAAAGCACTCTGGGACAGGAAGGCTAAGGTATCTATCTAAGTATCTACTATCAGTCATGTTTGTGATGAAATTATCCAAACGTATCAATGATTAAGGTGATAGAAACAAAGAAGACAAAAACCAACATTACCAAGTGTAGACACTGGCTACATTTGACCCAGTCTGAAAGCAAGTAAAAACTAGGTTACTGTTCTTATTAACTCCGTTTGTCCTGACTATTGATATAAGTAATCACAAGTCAACCACACACACTAAGGCAGCCTCTCGCTGGTCTTAAGTACCTTTGGGATTTATACTCTAGCTAAAAAGAGGAGAGCATTCATACTTGATGCTGCACCGTAAGTAGCATCAGAACAGGGAATCTGCCTTCAAAGATTCATCTCTAGCACATTTGTCAATTCCATTAGAATTCCATGAACTACTGAATAGGACAAACTGTAAAACTCAGAGCCCCTATGAAAATAGACAGAGCACTTTAGAGGCAGTTTGCTGCTTGGAGGAAACTGGTAAGATCTTCAACTGTTCATTATCCTGTCACTGAGCTAGCATGTTCAAGATTTTCTTTCCTTCTGCCATTCCATTGCCAAGAATTTTTAAAAAGGGGGAGGGGGACTCTAAATACTTCAAATGACTTCTGAGAGATTAATGACACTGTGAGAGGTGACACCTTACCTGAGCTAATAAGCGTCTGGCTGGGGGCAGGCGTGGCCGTCCGGGTCAGGTTCATGCCCACACTCTGCTGGCCACTCCCATCTGCGTCTGCCTTCTTGGCTGCTGCACTCTCCGCCTCTGTTTGGCTGCCCTGGCTCACAGTCACTGTTTGAGCTGGGGGTAAGGGCTGCACCACTCCTGTGCCCTTCCGGGGACAGCTTCCACCACCCAATCCTGAAGACGGCAACTGGCCCAAGCCCCCAGGCGCCTGGCCACCTCCACCTGGACCCATAGAGCCTGGGAGGCTATTCCCACTGCCTCCACTAGCTTGACTAAGGTTGAGTGACTGGCCTGAGGCCCCAGAAGAAGCCTGTGCCACAGCTAGGGCCTGGCTAGAAGCCTGGGAGAGGCCAGAAACAGGAGAAGCTCCAGGAGGGATGGCCTTCTGAGTGGAGCCTGGCATCTGGGGTCCTTGAGCTGAGGCCTGCTGGTTCCTCACTGCCAAGTTCTGCACCTGGAAGACATAATATATGGGTGTGTGTAGATTCCTGTGACTGACTCACAAGCGCAAAACTAGCTACACTGTAATACTTCACAGCCTACCTGACTTCGCCCTGACTTCTACACCAATATACTTAAGTCCTTCCAGTCTCCCAAAGAGCTTTGTACACACATCTGAATTTTTAGTCTGCCATTCACTATCAAGTCTACCATCAAATTTCAACATTTATTCATTCAAAATATGTCTCTGACTTTCTCTTTCTTCATATTCACTTGGCATCTACTAAATATGTACACTATACTTCACGTACCGCCTTGGACAATGGAAACATATGCGTTCTGTGCCCCTGCTGCATGGTTTCCATGAGAGTAGAAAATCAGCAAGTATAACACAGCACTATATACACACATATAAACCAAGTTTTAAAGGAGTACAGAGCATGAAAATCAACTCCAACTGGGAGACCAAAGATTCCTCAACAGAGGAAGTCTGTACCAAGGCTCAGAGGTGAGACGGTGAAGGGGAGGATCTAAAGGCATATCTAAAAGCATCTGCAAGGCCACAGAACCAAAACATAACATCATGCTTTAATATAAATATTTCATTGTATTGAGTTACAAGGAGTAGAAAAATAAAAAACAAGAAAGGTAGTTGGGGCTATGCTGGGTCACAAAGAGTGTTAAAATAAACAGTCTGAATTGTAACTTACAAACATCAAATTTAATCTATCTTGTTTACTATTAACATTCATAGAATGTAACACAGTTGGCATGAACAGAGAGGGAAAGAAAAATAGCTACCTAGTTGATTCTATTAATCAGAACACTATCACAATTAATCTTAATAATAATCAGAATAAACATGATAAAAATCTATAGCTGAAGCCATTTCTTTATAAACATTTTGAGGAAGAAATTGCCATCATATCCTAATGATGACTAGTCACATCTTTACACACACACACACACACACATACATACATACACACACTGGAATTCCACAACCCAAACTGCCATCCACAGAAGAAGGGTACTATATTTAGACAACAGATTATTATATAAAAATTAAAAGTATAGGGGCTGGAGAGATGGCTCAGAGGTTAAGAGCACTGACTGCTCTTCCAGAGGTCCTGAGTTCAATTCCCAGCAACCACATGGTGGCTCACGACCATCCGTAACGAGATTTGGTGCCCTCTTCTGGCCTGCAGACATAACACTGTATACATAATAAATAAATAAATCTTTAAAAAAAAAAAATTAAAAGTATAAATAATGACTATAAGACAACTATATCTTGTAATATGCTGTGAAGAAAACATTCTCAGGCCAGGTGCAGAGGCATGCTGCTGTTATCCATGTTGCTGAGGCTGAGGCTAGACCAGTATTCGAGGCTGATCTAGCCAACACAGCAAGACACAAGCGAAACTGTATTCTCAAAAAGACTGCAGACAGCTAAGTTTCTTTAAATACAAATAAAACATGTCATATACAAAACACATAACAATACTTATATTACAATGTGCTATGTATATAATTATATCATGTTATATATTGTATACATGCATACATATAAAAACATGGTATCTAGACCCTGCTTCAAATTAATCCATGGTCAGAGGGCAGGAGCCTGAATAGAATGACTACATACTGATAATTGTTGAAATTCAATGGTAAATACACAGATTCAATTTGTGCACATATCTGCATTTCCCATGAAAATTAATTTTCAAAGTAAATTTTAGAAATATGTAAAGAGGCAATGAAGCTATATTAAAAGGGACCAATGGAAGGATGATCCTAGAAATCAGTACATACACTTGATACCATGGATAAAGGCAGTCCTAGACACAGTGAGAAACTGCTCAATACATTATGTCTTTGGTTTGAAGCACTGGGGCTTCAATCCGGGGCATCTTTCACATACAAGGCAAGGACTCCATCACTGAGCTACACCCCCAACCTGCTTCCTACTCCTACTAAAGATAGCTGAGTAAGAAGCTAGAGAGGCCGGGCGGTGGTGGCGCACGCCTTTAGTCCCAGCACTCGGGAGGCAGAGCCAGACGGATCTCTGTGAGTTCGAGGCCAGCCTGGGCTACCAAGTGAGTCCCAGGAAAGGAGCAAAGCTACACAGAGAAACCCTGTCTCGAAAAACCAAAAAAAAAAAAAAAGAAGAAGAAGAAGCTAGAGAGATGGCTCAGGGGACTAAGGCACTTACTGATCTTGCAGAGGACCCAAGTTCTATTCCCAGATCCTATATGGTAGTTCAGACCCTCCTCAAAATCTAGTTCTGAGCTCCAACAAGCCTCTGCAGGTCCCTGCATGCACATGCAATACATAAACTCACACAGGCATACACGTATGTACAGAGAGAAATAATTTTTTATTTAAAACTGCAT
Source organism: Peromyscus eremicus (assembly GCF_949786415.1). NCBI lineage: Eukaryota > Metazoa > Chordata > Mammalia > Rodentia > Cricetidae > Peromyscus > Peromyscus eremicus. The sequence goes on from NC_081418.1 coordinate 133,477,588, forward strand.
TTTTAAAAAAATGAGCCCGAGAAACCCTGTCTCGAAAAACCAAAAAAAAAATAAAAAAATAAAAATAAAAAAATGAGCCCTGAGAGTACCAATAAGATGGTAATAAACCACATCACTAGGACTGATGAAATTTTGTGTACTAAAGGCACAATTTTTTAAAGTTAGTAACAAAATACCTTTCTTGCTTTCTCTGTACATATGTGAGTGTTCATGTATATGCAGATGCTCATGTGTGGGGATATAGATACACATGTGTACACATCCACATGCAGGTCAAAGGAGCACTATGCAATTCCTCAGGTGCCACCTTTTCTGAGACAGTATCTCTCGCTATCTGGAACTCACCTATTGGACTAGACTAACTGGACAGGGAGTCAAGGATCCATCTGTTTCTACCTCACCACCACTGGAATTACAAGCAAGCACCACATGACTGGGTGGGGTTTTTGGTTTTTTGAGACAGGGTTTCTCTGTGTAGTCCTGGTTGTCCTGGAATTCACTCTATAGACCAGGCTGGCCTCAAACTCACAGAAATCCACCTGCCTCTGCCTCCCAAGTGCTGGGAATAAAGGTGTACACCACCATTGCCCTCCTGTTTTATTTTTTTTTAACAAGGGTTGTGAATACAGAACTCAGGTCCTCATGCTTCCAGGGTGAGCATTTTATTGTTGTTCTAAAGTCATCTTGATAGAAACATGGAAGAGGATTTACAAGCAGTCCTGAGTAAAGTCAGGAAAACCACTTAGAAAACCAGCACAGGCCAGGCGGTGGTGGCGCACACCTTTAATCCCAGCACTCGGGAAGCAGAGGCAGGCGGATCTATGTGAGTTCGAGGCCAGCCTGGGCTACCAAGTGAGTTCCAGGAAAGGAGCAAAGCTACACAGAGAAACCCTGTCTCGAAAAACCAAAAAACAAGAAAGAAAGAAAAGAAAAGAAAAGAAAACCAGCATAGTACAGCCAAGTGAAGGTAAGAATTTGAATCCAGAACAGTGGGAGAGAAGGCCAGCTTTGCAGAGGCTCCTGTAACTCCCATCAGAAGTGAGAACTAGGCTGACTACAGCTTCCCTTCCGCAATGGCCATTCCACATTTTCCTACTCTCCCTACACCTCAGAACCTCTTTACCTCTGCAGAGAGAGTGAAAGCATCATGGCTTCTACCACCTATGCATTTACCAGCATGTGGCACATCACCCCCTTTTTCTCTCTACTCTTCCTCCTAACAATGGGCATCCTCTGCTCTGGATCCTCGCCCTCCTGCTTTTCTAGAAAGCTTACCCTATCAACTCTCTCTTAGTCTTGGCTCTATCAGTCACTCCTGCCTGTGTGAGCTGCCTGGGTCCCTTTCCCTGTCTATTCCCCCTGCCCCAGCTTCATTCTCCTTTCCCTGCTCTCCAACCCTCGGCTAAATAAACTCTTGTGCATCCACTGTACTCATTCACACTCTCCACACAGGCTTCAAACTCAATACTCCTTCAAGTTCAATCCCCCTCCAAGTCCTCTGAAGTAGCTCTCCCTCTAAATTAACAAATCATCCTTGTTTTCCTCTTTTACACTGAAAAGAAATGAGAGGTCCCACCCCATATCCACCGCAGTCTTGTAATTTCTGTTCCTGTCTTCATGATACTCCACAGGACAGACTTTCTCCTCTCTCTGTTGTTCTTTCCTGCTTCCCTGTCAGCCATCATCTTCAAATTTTCTAAGGGCTCATTCCAACCCTCAGAGTTCTACTAGACATTCTTCTTTTCAGTCCACACGCTCTCCATACACAATTTTAAACATTTCCTTAACTTCAACAGATGTACCATATATGTCTACCATTTTCACATGTTTAGCTCCAAGGTAGCTCTCCTAAACTCAGGAGCATGCACAGAGCTGCTGTCTCGATATCTCACATGTCTCAAAAGCATCTCTAATTTGGCATGTCCAAAAGTGAACTTCAACCTAATCCCATTTCTCCAGTATACAGCACCAACAATCTACAGTGCTCTTTCAGGCCCCATACCTGGCACCTCCCTCAAGTCCCCCAAACTGAATCGGCTCACCTTCAATAATCTTGTTCATCTCAAATCCATGCATTCCTGTCCATCTTTATTGCTATGCACCCCAACACCACCTTTCTCCTATATTATTCTTTTTTTTTTTATTTATTTATTATGTATACAATGTTCTGCCTGCATGTATATCTGCAGGCCAGAAGAGGGCACCAGATCTCATTACAGATGGTTGTGAGCCACCATGTGGTTGCTGGGAATTGAACTCAGGACCTCTGGAAGAGCAGTCAGTGCTCTTAACCTCTGAGCCATCTCTCCAGCCCCCTATATTATTCTTTTCCCTAGTAACACATTCAACACAGCCTTTAAACTAAAAAAGAAAAAAAGGACATACTCCTTGTCACTTTCATGCTTAAAATCTTACAGTAGCTTCCCATTACCCTTGATATAAGGCCTAAAGTCCTAAACACAGCCCCAAAAACCTTGTGAGATAAAGTACTTCCCAAGGTCTAGTCCTCCCGGAAAAATAAGCCATCTTGTAACTCATCAAACAAAGCAACTTTCCTTTCCTCAAAATCTTCAGACATCATGTTTTCCAGGCACTCAACATCTCCTTACATCCATACCTGGCTAACTTCTACAGAGCCCATTTTAAATGTCACCTCCTAGATTTCTAGCCCATCCAAAGACTAAGTGCCTTTCTTTATTCTTAGAACACCGTATTCTTGCTAATGAAGCAATTGTTATACCACTCAGGTAACTGTTTGCTTAATAACTGGTACTTTAAAGGTCTATAGTCTCCATAAATGTAGGTATCATGACTTTCCTGAGCATCTAAGACTACAGAGTGACTGATAACAGTTAATAATCTTAAACATTAAGTCCAGCTATGATACAAGTACTTCTAATCAACTCAATTAGTCCTCACAGCATGCCATGCATTAGATATACTCTATCTACTGTACAGATGAATCTTTGGGCCACAGCACAAAGACGTTAGATCACTTACTCAAGGTGCTATAGTTAAATGCAGAGCTGCAGCCTGACCCAGACACCATGTGCACATTCTAGCCACTATGCTCATATTCAGTGTCAGCAGATGGATGAGGGATGGATGGACGATGGATGATGGATGATGGATAAAGAACTGCCAGGAGAGCACCGGCAGCCTCCTGTTTGCCTTCCACTGCTAGAAGAGTCTACAAAGGTATTTTATAACTAGATGACTCCAAGAGTCTTTTGGCAGTTCCCCTCCCCAGGCTCACTCATGCTCCTTGATTCTTTCTGAAGTATTCTTCTTATTCTGTTCATCTGCTGTCCAACAGCCAACAATGGTCTCTCTGGTATTATGAAGTTATCTCCATGAACTTGAGTACAGCCTCCTTTCCTCGGCTTTTAGGCTCCTTCCTAATAATGGCATCTTGACCATTAGGTCCATTGTCTCCTTGCTTTGTTTTTGACAAAACTGGAGATCCAACCCAATGTGCATGCCAGGCAAAGGCTCTACCACAGGGCTACATCAGAGCCCTGCTGTCGCTACTCCCCACCCCTCCCACGGGGGTCCATGTATATAACTGAGCTGTGACCTCACACTTGCTCTTCTTTTTCAATTTTCTCCTCACTCCCAGATCAAAACTGCCTACCCTCAAGTCTCCACTTGAGTATCCTGCAAAGTAACAGCCAGTTCTTGAAACTCACGTGTCACTCAGGGTTAGTTACATTTCCTATGACACTGCCATACTCCAAGCTCTTTGAAGAGTTGACTCATCTCTTTTAATCCTCCAAAGCTCTAAATACATACCCATGCAGAATATATGTATCTACTTTTTGATAGATTAAAAGAATGAGACAACCATTATAAGGCCCTAATTTACATCTCATCCGTATGCTAACAATAAAAATATTTGTGTTTTGAAAGTCACAAAAAGCAAATGGAAGAAAGACTTTACCGAGAACATGAACAGGGAGGGACAGGAGACTGAAAGTTGAGAACTATAGTAAGTCAAGAACAAAGGGAACCAAACATTCTACCAGCAACTCAGCCAGGGCTAGTTCACATCTAACTTTACAGAATTCCCCCCAATATCCCTAACTTCAGGTGACATTTCTATGAGGGACTTAAGATTTAATAAAACTAAGCTACAGTGGACAAAAGGATGCCAAGAAAAATCAACTTGTATTGTAAGACTTCCAGGTCCACAGGGATCTTTTTAGGCAATTCTACTTCCTTCTTTAGCTCAAATCAAATGACAAGTTTTAAGGGATGTACAGGAGTTGAGGAAAGGGGCCTGGTCTACAGTCATCCCCTTCATGCTCCCGGGCTGCTCCACACTGAGTGGTTGCCACTGACCTGATCTGCATCTGCATGAACTCCCGGAGACTGAGCGGGTGGCACCTCCTGCTGGACTGCAGCCACTGCCCCATTGGGCATCAGGATGAGTTGGGAGGCTAGAGGCACATTCCGGCCCAAGGTCCGGTTAACCTGCAATAGGTTTCCCAGCTGTGGCTGGCGAGGAGAGGAGGAAGGAGAGGAAAAGAAGAGAAGAGGAGAGGAGACAGAAGAAATGGAAGGAAAGGACCACAAGACAAAATAAACAGCAGATATTAAACAACTGAGCCTGCCCCTTTCCACACCAACCCAAGAACCTCTCATTCTCCAAACGTGAGGAATCATCCAGAAGAAAACCTAGAATGTACAGAAGACTACAGAATGATAATGAAGAGTCAAACATCAAAGACATTTAGACAACAAGGATGTTAGACACATAGTTCTACACAGAAATAGATAAGCTGAGAGATACTTAGAATCTGGGTACCCAAGTTGCACATTTAAAGGTTAGACTATTATCTCTAACACTGATTTTTCAAATGTCAAGGCCACATCTTCCAGCAGAGGATCTCAGTGTTATCTAAAAGCATCTTTTCTAGCCTACATAAGGCACAGGGAGTAGAACAACTTGTCTTGAAACATGTGGATGATCAGAGTTAAATAAAACAGCTCTCAGGCTAAGGGTATCGTTCAGGGCAGAGCACTTGCCTAGTATGCATGAGGCCCTGGGTTCCCTCCCTGACACCACAAAAGTAAATAAATAAAATACTTCCATTCTTTGCCAGGAAGACGAATTACGAACTATGTCCCTAGGACAATGGAGGCTATGGCTATGACTTACCCGCAGATACATCTGGGCCTGGGACTGGTTGAGGGGTGGGGAAGTAGTGTTCCCCAGTAACACAGATTGGGTCAAGGTGGTAGCACTGGGAGAGCTCACACTCTGGGATCGACTGATGAGCTGGGCGGCTGATGTGGTCGCCAGGTTGATCTGTACGGTACATGAAGGAACCAGGACTAAGGATTGAGAAGAAATCAAAGAGCAGACACACAACTGACAACTTCAGAGTGGAACAATCAAGAACAGGGTGCTACTTTCATGAAATCAGGGGCAATAAATTACAACTTCCTGTCTAAAACTGTCATCCTATACACTTTGGAGTATTACCAAAGCAAAAGACAATCAAAAAAGAAAGCCCACAACCACCAAGGTCAACACTTGAGCAAGCAAAGGAAGAAAATGGACAGATTTTCTTTCTCTCTGAAAAAGCAACTTTTCGTTTGTTATCTCTTCTTCCCCCAAATTTTTTCCTTCCTTCTTTATGTCTGCCCATTTCAACACTCCTATACAGCAAACCATACATAGTAATGCATGCCTATAATCCCAGCACTCAGGAGGGAGAGGCAGGTGGATGACTGTAAGTACAAGGCAGCACGGACTAGCCAGGGAAAGCCTGTCTGAAAACAAAGACTCCGACAGAGAGGAGTTCCCTGTTCTTTTATTGCCAATAAGAGCAATAATACCCACTGATGACATGATAAACCTTCTCAGATCAGCTGCAAAGAGCAGACGTTGACAGACACTGCCCTCAAGGAGAGACAGCACTCACCGAGGCCTGGGTGGTAGCGCTCTGCTGCTGTGCAGTGCTGCTGTTTGGGGAGCTAGCCTGCCGACTGGCAGCAATTGTGGCCTGTTAAAGGGGAAGCATAACAGAAACAATGAAGAGGCTGTGTGTTTCCGTCTTCTAGTTTTAATTCATGACATAAAACAGAAATGTCAGGTAAGAACAGAGAGACTCTATGTTAAAGTAAGGAAAAAATACATCATTATCCTTGTAACCTCAAACGACCATATAAGCCTGCCCAATAACATCAGGGCAGTAGGCAATCTGTCCTCTCCTCTCACACTCTTTATCGGGCCGAAGAACTACACCTTCAAGTCACATCATGAGTCACTGATACATCTAACACAGAGTTGTCTAATACAACATCAAATGAGCCACTTATATAATTTCCTACTATGCATATTTAAAAAGTATTAAGTGGGATGATATAAATTTCAGTAACTTATTTAATACAATACATACAAAATAAATATTATCATTTAGGGAGGGATGGAGGGTTGGGACTGAACCCAGGTTTCACACATTTAAGGCACATGCTTTTAGCTCAAAGATCCATCTCTGCCCCCAAATATTATCATCTCAACATTAAACTAATATAGGAATTATTGAGATATCTTACCTTCTTTTTGTAAACTGAAGTCTTCTATAATCTTATAATGTCATCTCAACTTGAACTAGCCACATTTCAAGTACTCAATAGCTACATATGGCTGGGAGCTAACATATTAGACAGAGCAGGTGTCCAACACAGCCAATCAATCTATAGAGAGTCTCCACAGTTCACACTGCAAGCCCAGAATGTAGGAACCACCCTCTTTCCTTTAAGTACAGGAGGCAACAGAAGGCTTTGGTGTAGAATGAGGTTTGCCCCAGACTGCTCTTCTACCCTAAACCTGCAGTACCTAACCCCTCCCTCCCATTCCAGCTGGCTGCTGACCTCTCACCTGCTGAACGGCTGCCAGGCTATGCAGCTGGGCATTACTGAGCTGCTGCTGGAGCATGAACTGGTGAAAATACTGAGCTGCATTGGGCTGCCGCTGCAGTGCTTGCAGAGCCTAGAAGACAGGATACAGAATTAAGAACAACCATTTCTAATCCTATGTGCATCACCGCAACTGCCAGAAAGGGAGTCAGGAAGGAGACAAACCAAAGGAGATGGAGGCGGAACCATCATCATATCTGACTTGTCGTTACTATGTTGGGTCCAGTAGTCTATACAGCCATCTAAAGCAGGATAAACAACTGATTATATGGTCTGTCCTCACATACAAGGAAAAGCAAACCAGTGCACATGAACTTTTACTTCCCAAAATGAGTCCTGGAAACATACGGCAAGATCTGCACAAACTGCAAATAAATGGGATACTGATTAGTAGAAGGAAAAAAGCTGGGCATGTGGCAGATGCACTCAAAAGAGTGAGGCAGGAACATGATGAGTTCCAGGCCAACCAGGGCTACAGAGTAAGCCATATCTCAAATACATAAATACACATTAATAATAAAAGGAAAAGGCGGCCGGGCGGTGGTGGCGCACGCCTTTAATCCCAGCACTCGGGAGGCAGAGCCAGGTGGATCTCTGTGAGTTCGAGGCCAGCCTGGGCTACCAAGTGAGTTCCAGGAAAGGCGCAAAGCTACACAGAGAAACCCTGTCTCGGAAAAAAAAAAAAAAAGGAAAAGGCGATATATTGGAGGTGTCCAGCGAAGATATACAGATCCCTGAGTTTTGGAGACAGATGACAGAAAAGCAGTGGTGACTTCTGAACAATTCTACTAGGCAAAATTGTCAACTAATTGACATTTTCAAATATCTACTGTACAATATCAATGACTACTTATGAAAATGATAGTGATCATTTTAGTGTCAACTGAATTTTGCTATGTTCTTACTCTTTAATAACTACAACTGTTCTACCACAAAAAAATGCTTCATTTCCAAACAAGATGTTTTCCAAACAGTCCAAAAGTAAATGTCTAAAAAGGTTCATGATATTTCTATTAGTCAGAATAATTTATAAGGCCCGAAGTTGAAAACTTGACTACTGGAGCAGGAAAGAGAGCTTGTTGGGAAAGGGCACTTGCAGCACAAGCCCAAGGACCTGAGTTCGATCCCCAGAACAATGTAAAACAAAAGGCCAGATGCAGTGGTGCACATCTGTAATCCCGGCACTTTTTTTGTCTGTTTAGTTTTGGTTTTTCCTTGGTTTTTTGAGACAGGGTTTCTCTGTGTAGCCCTGGCTGCCCTAGAACTCACTTTGTAGACCAGGCTGGCCTTGAACTCAGAGATCCACCTGCCTCTGCCTTCCGGGTACTGGGATTAAAGGCGTGTGTAACCACTGTCAGGCTACTAACACTCTTAAAATGAGATGATGGTAGATGGAAACAGAACTGGCCAGAAGCTCATGCATGGACCAACTGGACCTGTATATACTGCATAGCCGAAACAAAACCCATGAGTTGTCCTCTGACCTCCACATATCCAGCACTATAAACATACACATAATAGTAAATAAGTAAATAAATACTTTTAAACAATGAAAAGAAATAGCTAATTAAAACCTAGTTCAATAGACTGAACCTTATTTATTCATGTGTGAACTTTATAATACTTTGTTTTAATCAATGAACCACATTCTCCAGCTCTGTCTTTTAGTATTTTTATTTCAAGACAAGTTCTCACTAAGTTGCCCAAGCTGCATTGAACTTGGTACATAGCTAAAACCAAAACAAAATAACCAAATTTCCTTCTGGGTTTGCTTGCTCTGATTCTGTAAACTGCTAAGACTAAAGTGGAAGAAAGCTCATTCTTGACCTACTCCAGAAAAACCTGGCTGATGGTCTTCCGTATCCTCGCCTAACCCAAGCCAGTACTCCCAGAACTCGCGGGCACTTGGCTGTGCTGAGCTCACCTGCACTGCCTGCCGCTCATACAGGGACATTTGCGCTATCTGCGGCCGAGAGCTGCCCCCTGAGCTGGAACTCCCGTTGGTGGAGCTAGAGTTCTGCTCGCTCTCAGTCTCCATGATCGTGGTCCAGGGTCCCCAAGGATGGTGCTCTGACTCAAGCCCTAGACGGGAATCAGTAAAGGATTAAAGTTATACCTCGAAGCTAAAAATGCCATTTCATATTATTATTATTATTATTACTATTATTATATTATTATTCAAAACCACAGTAAGTTCACAAAGTATCTAAGACTCTTCCTCTGAGGTCTTAGAACTCCAAAATCTGCAACACAATCTTACAGTCATGTTTCTTCACTCCATCATCTTTTCAAACTAGTCACTGTCTCAAAAGAAAGAACCTTACATAACCCCTCCCGAATAGCATTAAATAAAATGACCAGACTATAACAAGACACCTTACATCCCCCAGCACTTTTCAACAGTTTAAAATCGACCCATTTAAAACTTGCTGTTATTTTTATCTCCGTCAAACCATTATCATCATGACAATGGACAGCATTTCCTGTGAAGCCTCTAGGTGCCTCCTTTCCTTGGCCCAGACCCTTCACCTATACTGTTTTTTTACAGTGTTGTATAGTATTAGTGTCCCCATTTTATAATAGTGGAAACAAGGATTTTCTGTGTATCAAGTCTTTATACTGCCCTGTCTCTTCCCCAAACAAAAAAGCAAACAAACAACAACAACAAAAAAAAACCAAACTGTCATTAAGGCAGTGTCATTCAGTGTGAGTATTCTCATTCACAGAAGAGAGCCCAGATACTGATGAGGTAGACAGTGGACAGGTCATAGAAGGGGATAAACGCTGGGGACAGAAGAGCTAGCCTACTGCCCACTTATCCAAAGTAGCTGACTGGCTTCAGGCCAAGCTACTAATTAAAGCCTCAGGCTTGTCACTTATATAACTTCAGTGTCCCTATTAGCAAATAAGTGAACATGCTACATACTCCCAAGTATGTAACATTAAGTAACATTCCGACTCAAACAAAGAAGATTCAACTTTATTAAAGTGTAAGAATTTACCCTCTAGAAGGGACATCAAAATTAGCAAAAGTAAACAGAAATATATATGAGTCAAAAAACGAAAAAGAGACATGAGAAGCAAATAGAAACATTCTTCTAAAGCAGCACTAAAATGACATTATTTTTCTTCTTATTTTTTTCTTTCTTTTGTTAAACTTTCACTGTATCTTCTTCACTTGTGAAACACCAGACTACTAGAATATCAGGTCACCAAAACACTATGTGGCTTACCAATATAAATGTCTGACGACAATTTCTGCTAAGGGCTGTCTACAGTTTCATTAGGTGAACTGATTTATCTCAGGAATGCACCCCAAACCAGCAAACAAGTAAATAAAAGTCAAACTCTTGGCCTTGGCAATTAAAGTTGCGATTTCTCCTAATTCTTTCCCCAGCATCTCATCACACCACCGTCCCCAGAGAACTCTACCCATTTTAGGAAAAGCAAAGGTCACTCCACACATGGATATAATGGAAGAGGTACACAGAGGACATTTTATCAGCTTCACCTCCAGTCTACCTTTCTCCCCACATCTTTTGCCAAAAATATCAAACAGATACAGACCCATGAATCCTCAATATCAGCATGTGAAGAAAAAGAGGGGGTAAGGATTAGAGGCAGCATGGCACAGTTGTATGTATAGATTACTGGACTTATCTCACTGGACTCAGAGACATCAGACCCTGTTACTTGCAATAGAGGCTTGTATTAAAAAATGTTCATAAATTCAACGACCCCCTCATTTCCCCCAGATCGTAAAACAGAAAAGGGCCAATTTAAAGTCTTTCCACTGGGGAAATTGCCATCAAAAACCTTGCAGGCACATAAATCTACTCATTTTTTAATTCATATTGTGAGTTCCAGATTAAACACAGAAAGTGAAGACAACAGTTCAGGCGGCAACCTGAACTAAATATTAAAAACTGGGAGAAGAGTGAAAGGCCATCCTAAAAGGTACCACCATTCGAGTGTGGGTGTGTAAGGATTCAACTGGGGCAGATGCACACCCATGGGAGGGGACTAGAAAGTAATCTTGAGGTGGATACCGTACTGGGCCTATTGGGTCAAGTGTTGGAAGAAGTCCTCGTCCCTGAGTATAAAACTCTGTTGCAGTAAGAATGGAGCGAGAAGCAGGGGTTGGGGGTGCCTCGGAAAGACTCCCAGGGGTTCCTGTTCTACACAGAACCGTGATGAAAACGCAGTTCCAAAGAGAAATCAAACACACCGGGAGAAGGGGGTGGACACCGTGCTGTGCCCGGAGCGAACGGACTCGGTAAGCAGGGAAATGGACATTCTAATAGTAGGGAGCCAAGCAGGAGGGGCACACAAGTCAAGGAACTGGAGCCCGGGGAGCCCGGCGGAGCGCGAGAAGCAGGGGAATAACCAGACAGCATGCTCGGGTGTGGAGGACCGAAGTCGGGGAAGGGAGAAATGAATGAGAAGACGAGCGAGCGGCCAGAGGCAACGAGGTGACGGACAGACAGCCCCGAGCACAGCGGGCGCAAAGCACGGAGACCGGGACGCGCAGCACCGAAGCAGCACCGCAGAGCGCAGCGGAGCGGGAGGCAGGAGCGCGGCTGGGGGGAGGTACCTGGGCGTTGCACACGCCGAGGTGGCTGAGGAAACATCCCCGCGCCGCCGAGCCCCCGGGATGCGGCCCCTCCCCGGCCCGCGGCCGCCCGGTTACCTTCGCGCCGGGCTCCGCACCCGAGTCCTCGCGGGGGGCGTCCACCTCAGGGGCGGGGGGAGGGGGGGGTCCGCTGGGCCTCGGCGGCGCGCCGCCTCCTCCCCTTCCTGGAGGGGCGGGGGCCCAGGCGCGGTGGGAGGTGCCCGGCGCGGCCGCCGCTCCCCGCCCCTCCCGCCGTCCCGGTGCCGGCCGCGCCGCGGCTCCGCCAGGCCGGGGGGCTCGCACGGGCCTGTCACTTCCTGCCCCGCCGCGAGGGTGGGGGCCTCGGCCGGGGGGCCGCGGGCAGGCGGGGAGGGGGCTGCGGGGAGGTGCTTCCGGGGCAGCCGACCCCTCCCCCGGCCCGCCCCCTCCCCGCGCCCGCCCTCGCGCGGGTCCCTCGCTTCCTGCCGGCGCCCGTTGCCATGGCGACGCCGCTCCCGGGCCTCCGCGCTCGAGGCCCGAGTGGTTTGGGTTTGTTTTTTTTTTTTTTCCCCCCTTGGCTCTGGTTCTCTTTCTCCTCCTTTCTTCCCCCCTTCTTTCTCTCCGAATTCCGCTCGCCGTCTGAAAGGACGGAGCTAAGAGAGCGCCGGCCTCTAGAGGGACTCACCTCCGAGAAGAGAGGGAGATGGGAGAGGGGAGGGAAGTGACGTGAAAGGGGGGGAAAAAGAAGGTATTTTCTGCAGCTTCTGGGAATAGGGGCTCAAAAGAAAGGATCAAAGGGACTAGCAGGCAGAGAGGGAGGAAGCGGAGCAAAGACCCTTGAGAGACGACGGGCCGTGAAAGGAAATAGAGCAGAGGGAAGGAGAGGGGAGGAAAGAGAAACTTTGAGGTTGAGGGAACGGCGAGAGAATGCTGATTGTTTAATCCCTCGCCTCAACTCCAAGAAGGCGGGAAAGAACGCTGCCCAGAAACCGAACCCGTTAGAAGCTGCAATGCATTTAAAAAGCAGGAACCCGAGGCAGCTTGCTTTGAATAACATTTAAGTCGGTGATTTCAGGGTTGATTGTGTGCTTGTGCATCTCTGAAGTCGCATGCACGTGTGAAAGAATTAGAACGCCCAAAACAATGGAAAAGGCGGGGTGTAAAGAGATGAACAATGGTGCTGCCTCTTGAAAGACTGAGCAAACGGTGGGGGAGGCTTGTTTTATTTGTAACACTGATTTATCAGGATTTAGTTATTCTCAGTCTTTCTGTCTTCTTAGAACACCTACTGTGTGCCGGCCTCTCTTGGAAGCTTGAATCTTATCGGTACAAAGATAACTGCTCTCCATTGCCTTTACCGAAGGGTGTTGCCTTGTGATAATAGCTGGGATTTATGCTTTATCTGATGCTATCATAGTCTTTTGCCAACCTCAGCCATAATTAGTTGTTTCTCAAGCCCACTCTTCAGTTCTCTCCTTTGAAAGCCCATGTGTAATTTGTAGAGAAAAAAAACTTGAAGCACTCTCATTATAAATTAGATCCATTTGTGTTTGTATTGACTCCCACTCTTAATTTGTTATAGCTAGATTTATGTAAGGTAAGATCTGTACTAGGCATCTAGGAACCAGTTAAACAAGTATGCAAACCCCAAAGGGCAGCCAAAGGACTGGGGAGGCAGAAACAAGGGTGTGGAGAGGTGAAGGGGTTTGCTGCCAGGCCATGGAAGATAGGTGTTGGCTGGGGATGAATGGAAATATTCTGGCAGGAAGAGCCAGTGGTTAAAAACCAGCTGGAACGTTACCCACTTAGTTCAAATCTAGGTCTTCAGTACGTCAAAGGTTATAGCTTTCTTGCAGAGGCTTAGGAATGGCTTATTGAGCCAACACTGTATTTAACTCCAATGAAGAAAAATATAGAGGTGATTTTTCAGATTATACCCTTTCAGGACAAGAAACACGGCTCCTGTGAAGAACTTTCACCTCTACTGAGTCCAGACATGGCCTGTACTGTGTTCTCAGAAGAATCCAGATGTCAGAGGTTATATCCTTATTTTCCCAATAACCTATAGGATGTGAATAGATGTTCATGGCCTTTCCTGTTGTTGCAGCCCCCTTGATGGTGAAGAATTACTACTGCTGCACAGAGCTATATTCCACCTCAAGATTTTTTTTATTATGTATTTATTTTGCAACCCAGGATCATTGGTTTCTTCATCTACTGGGTGACATTAGGGGATTAACAGTGACATAATTTTGTTGAGCTTCTGATTTGACTTTAGAATAATTCATTGCAGCACATGCTGCATTGATTATGGGCCAGGAGTTCAATTCTCATGTAAAGGTCCCCAAGACAGGTCACTTTTCCGGGTCATAGGTCTAAGTAATTTCCACCAAAATAAATTTAACTTAGTGAAAAAAAAAGGTATCCACAGCAAACTGAATTTACAAGAAAGCCTCCATTTTCAAGAAAATTATTTTCATACCATGAATTACCTTGAGAACAGTTCATCTCCACCTAAACAAATCAACAATTTTGTTCCCTAGAGGATCTTCAGCTGACTTTTTCCCCCCATTTTTTCCTTCTTATTTTGCTAAACTTTCTCATTTTCATTTAATGATTCTTCTGGAGTTAGTCTTTTCTCTTTCAAACCAAACAGTTCAACTGAATGGAGGCTGGATAATTTCTTTGCTCTACATGACACTCAAGGCCATTAGCCCAAACAGGTGAAAAGGAAATGCCTTCCACTTGTTTTGTAGAGATCTGAGCCCTCCTGCAAATTCAGCCACCTCAAGAAGGGCGGGGATTTGCAAGGCGATTTGGCAGCAACGAAAACAAATAGAAAGTCAGATAAAGGACTCCTGCTCATCCACTGAGCACGGCGTGGTGTTTTTAAGCTGATCTAGGAGGAGATAGTTCTTACTTGAGAACTAACCAAGTGAAAATGAGGGGACACATTCTCATGCAAATGTGGGGCGATTGTAAAGAAACAAGTCAACGGCCCATCACCCAATACATATCCCATCCCATCTGTGGCTGATCTTAAGGTCCAGCTGGAAGAAAGGAGAAGGAACATTAAGAGCATTTTGAGACTCTGATATTTAACGCCAAGTGTTACCGTTGGTTTTCAGCAGAGAAAACGGCATTTCAGGGCTGGAGCTAACCCAATAAACGTTTGTCATTCTCCAGTGTATCTAAACCATTCTTTGTGGTTTATTTAGCTTACATCACTACTTACTCATAATTTCGTGAACAAGTTCACACATCAATGAGTTTAATTAATGAACTTATCCCAGGCACTAGGTTTTTAAGGCCTCAAATAGGCTTTTCTGGTTAGTGTTTCAGAGTTAGGATACAGATTCATGATGAGATCCAACACTAGATTTATACCCTGTGGGGTTATGTCTCCAGGCCAAGAAAGCTAGGCATTGGGAAGAAGTGTAAAGGGAGAAGGATTCAAAATAATCCTCAAGTTTCTGCTCTAGCTTCACGGCCCTCCTTGAATTCAACCCTCCAGACAATTGTTTGGGGTCGATTATAGTGTCTTCAGAGAAGAAGGTAAAGCTTGGGAAAGTTAAATTGTTCATGGGGCCTTAAGTTTTGGAGTAAGAATTTCCATTCAAGCCTGTGTGACACCACAGCTCAGAACTACCTCCCGGCCAGCCGCAGCAGCATAAAAGAAAAGTGTAAAAGTCCTATTCAAGTGCTTAGCTCTGAATGTTTGTAGAGAAGCTTGGCATTTGCCATTTAAAAAAGACTGCAATGGAGGGTCCACTCCGGCTTAGCTAATATCTCCAGGTATCTGTCCAAAAGACACTGTATGGGTAAGAAGTGGGGAGATGTCTTAGCAAGAGAGAAAGAGAAATACTGTACACACGATTTCCCTAAATTTTATGTCCTGCATTATCTAGTAGAATTAGAATAATGGAGCCTAAATTCATTCCAGTCATGAAATGGTACATAGCAAAGGGGAATTAAAGTTGTATATTAACTGCCCTTTAAATAGTAGGAGATGGTCATGCATTATCAGAACAACTCCAGTGTCATTGAGGATATATTTGAAAGTGGAAATAGGGAACGGAAGACACAGAGTGATTGGCATGACTGAGAGATACTCAACCTGTCATTGCCGGCTTTGAAGACGCCAGGCAGTGATGAGCCAAGCAATATGAGAAACCTCTAGAACAGCAGTTCTCACTCTATGGGTCGCAACCCCACAGGTGGCAGATCAGATGGACAATTCATAACAGTAGCAACATTACAGTTATGAAGTAACAACAAAATAATTTTATGGTTGGGGGGGGGGGGGGGTCACCACAACCATCAGGAAGGTTGAGAACCATTGCTCTGGAAGCTAGAAAAAAATGATTAAATGAATCCTCCCCAAGCTCTGACCAAAAAGAACACAGCCTTCCTAACGCATTGACTTTCACCCAGGGAAATGCATGTCAAATTTCTAACCTACAGAAATTTGTGTCAACTTTAGCCAGGAAATTTATAACAGAATATTACAGGAGCCGCCAAAACTAGCATCCAAGCTAATGTAGGGAAGGAAACTTCCCTTCTATTCTCTTAGGTTCTATGACTCCCTTAGGAATTAAAGCAACATGAAACAGATTACCAGGATAAATATGTAATAATTCTACATATTCACAGGAATCCTGAGAAGGAAGATGAGGACCCAAAGAGGTGGTTCGGTCCAAACGTTCTCTGCCTTACACAGGAAATGATAAGTGACAGGGACAAGAAAGACAATCGGGCTTTGCTCTGAGGCAGTAACTCCTGGCAGGTGACCAGAAAGTGTACTGAGAAAAGCTAGTAGAAATGGGCATTCTCTTAGTAAGTTTATCCATGTCCATTACAGTATCAAGTCTCAAGAAATGGGCCGATGAGGTGATTCAGAAGGTAAAGGTGCCTGCCATGAAGCCTGGCAACCTGAGTTGGATCCGCAGAACCCACCCGTGTAAAGGTAGGAACCGAGACTGACTTCACAAGGTTATCCTCTTCTACACATACACTGTACTGTGCACACAATAATAAATAAAAATATTTTAAAAATGCTCTCCGCCTGATGTGGTAATCCTCCCTTATCCAAGATTTTGCCCTCCACATTTTCAGTTACCTAAAGTAACCCACTGTTCAAAAATAGGGAATAGAAAAATGTACTCCACAAATAATAATCTGTAAGCTTTCCATTGTGTGACTCTCCGAGTAGTATGATGCAGCCTCATCCCACCCTGGACGTGAACCATCTGTCAGGTGTACCACAGTGTACGACCCACCTGTCAGTCACTTAGCTCAACTTACCTAGCAAATTGACTCCAGGTCATGGTTTTACCAAGGAAGTCAGGGTTCCCTTTCATGAGTTATTAGTCTCTTTAATAGAAGAATTTTAAACAGTCTCAAAAGGAAGCTCAAGACCATTTTATTAGAGTTTGGAAGGAAAACAAGGCAGGCAAGCTGTAAATCTCTGTGGCTGCCGGGAGGAGGAAATGGAGCAGAGTAAGTCCTGCTTTTTGAGTCAGGGGTCTCAAAAGGCAGCATTTTCAGCAGTAGAAGGAGGTCAGTAAGCAGCTGCAGGGAGAGTGAGGAGTTTCAGAGAACCAGAGAGAAGCCTAGACTGTCAGGAAAAGTGGGCAGAACAGGAAAACCATACTTAGGCTTTTGGAGAAAGCCAGAGAAGAAGAAAATGTGCTTTTAAATTTACAACTCAAAAAGCTGGCAGGCAGAGACAAAGGCAGGCAGATCTGTGAGTTCAAGGTCAGCCAGGACCACAGAGTGAGTTCCAAGAGAGCCAGGACTACACAGAGAAAAAAACCTGTCTCAAAAAACAAAAACAAAAACTGGCAGGCTTAGCAGTGATTAGCAATGAAGATCCATCCATCCAAAAGCTATTGCACTGGACAGGGGCTTTGGGCAAGTATAAATAAACACATTATCTCTTAAGGGGATAATTATTCCATCTTCATAGCACATCTTCAAGCAAATCAGCTTTCCTGTGGGCGGGGGGTAGACTTCTAGCTAGGTGATTGACGGGTCCTGCTGGATTACCCTTTTTGTTGTTTTTTGGTTTTTGAGATAGGGTCTTATTATGTAGCCCTGGTTTAGAACCTGCTATGTAGATCAGGATGACCTAGACCTCACAGAGATCGCCTGCTTCTGCCTCCCAAGTGCTGGGATTAAATACATACACAACCATTCTGGGGGGTGGGGGAGGAGGGCAGCTGAATTAACTCTTGAGGGGCCAGAAATATTCCTTTTTTTTTTTTTTTTTTTAAGAAAGGGACCCAAAGAGGGTGAGTTGTGATGTTTTCCTTTCTAGGGTTACTAAAGAAATGGGAGGCAGCATCCAAAGCAGATCATGAGGGAATGTTTATCTTCAATGACCTCCAAGGTTATTAATCCCTATCAAAATACCCAGCATTCCCTCTTCAAGTGTTGAGACCCTAAGGTCATTTAAAAGATGGGCTGAAATTGGAGAGTAGGTATAACCAATTTTCACCATGAAAACCCAGAGCTCCAATTTCACACTTGCTCACTAAAACAGACAGGAGTATCTGAACTGGCTGGGTCACCTCATCACCACCATCTAGACAGCTGTGATGTCCATTTAGAAGAAGAGAGTGACAAGAAGCCAGAGTTCCTTCCGGTGTTCTGGTCTCCAGCCAGGATGAACCAATGGCATTCCCAGCTTCTGGACCAGGATAAGAATGGAACCCACCTGACCAGTATCACTACCCTGTTCTCACCCTTGGTTACAGTACTTGTCTTCAAGTAACCCTTACACAGTGACCTAACACCAGTTACATGCCTAAGCCTTACCTCACCCCATCGTATTGTATTGTCTCACGTCATCATCTGAAATGGGTGAGCACAGTGAAATGAGACATATCAGACCATATTTACATAACTTTTCTTGCACTGTGTGGTTATAATTGAGCTATTTTATGATTCATCTCTTACTCTGTCAGGAAGTGAATGAACCTTTATCATATTCGGTCTGTATCAGGAAAAAATGTACATAGGGTCTGTATTATCTGCAGTTGGTTTCAGGCACATATGAAATGTCAGAAACATGTCTCCTACGTATAAGAGTGCCATACTTTATTTTTAAAAGCTAGGGCTAGGTGCCGCTCAGTGGTAGAGTGTTCGCTTGAAAAGCCTCTGGGTTTGATAACCCCCTGCGCCACCAAAAATAAAATAAATAATAGGCAACCGTAGATCTCATTTGTTTTACAGCCACGAGGGCACTCCTTGAATCATAAGATTGTACTGATCAATAAGTACTCAGGAATCATCTTCTCTGGCAGCTTTCAGTTTTGTGAAAATAATTCTAAAATATTATTTTCAAGAAGGGAGACTCTTAAGTCATGCAAATTTAAAAAGAAGGGCAAACACTTTATACCACCTGTTAGTTATGCAAGAAGCAGTATTAAAGTCAGCTCGAGCACATCTGAGAAGCTGTGTTTCCAAGCAATTTAATAAGGACGACAAAGGCAGATTGCTGGTCTGGACACAACTGGTTAACGACCTACATGAACCATAACCTTCCAGATCATCTTTTCACACTAGACGGGAATCTGAAGACAAACACTAGTACCTATAAAATAACCTCTCCCTTCGAAGTTGGGAAGTAACCGAGTCTATAGGAAATCAGTCAAAGATGAAGCCCAGAACCAACGGAGAGCAATTGCCCCCTTCTGGTTTCAACTTCCAGGCAATTTTTAGCAAGTAGAAATCCAAGTAACTGTTAAAGCTTCCAGAATCAGAGAGAATAAACAGGTGCAGCAGCAGCAGCAACAACAGCAACAGCAACAGCAACAGCAACAGCAACAGCAGCAGCAGCAACAACAGCAACAGCAACAGCAGCAGCAGCAGCAACAGCAACAGCAGCAGCAGCAGCAACAGCAACAGCAGCAGCAGCAGCAACAGCAACAGCAGCAGCAGCAGCAGCAGCAACAGCAGCAGCAGCAGCAGCAACAGCAGCAGCAGCAGCAACAGCAACAGCAACAGCAGCAGCAACAGCAGCAGCAGCAACAGCAGCAGCAACAGCAGCAGCAGCAACAGCAGCAGCAACAACAGCAGCAGCAGCAGCAGCAGCAGCACTCTCCTGCCTGAGCTCAGGGGTAGCAGTTTATCAGTGCTTCCCACTCACACTGCCCCTTAGGAAATGACAATCCCACCTGCCTAGGCAGGAACCCTGGGACTTAAGTCCATACATCACTCACTAGATTGAATCCATCCTTTTATTCAGTATCGGCAAGACCATGCTGCAGTTCTTCTAATAGAGTCGCGTCTTGGTTGTGGATGTCCATCAAGATAGATGAGACACAGAGGCTCCTCCCCTCCTGGAGTTGGTGTTGCAGTGAGGTAGGAGAGAAATTACAAATGGAACCTAGATCTATAGGCTGTTAGGTGATGACCAACGCAACAGAAAAAAAAAAAAAAAAAAAAAAAAACCTTTAAGGAATGTTGTTGGGAGAAGTGAAGGCTGGACCTTAGTGTTTGAAAGATGTGATCCTGGAAGACCTCACAGAGAAAGTGGCATCTGAGGAAAGACATGACAAGCACTTAAGAGCACTTGCTCTTCCAGAGGACCCCAGTTTCATACCCAGCACCCAAGTGTCTCACAACCATCTAGACCCCCAGTTCCAGGGGATCCAGGGCTCTCTGCTGACTTCTGAGGGCACCAGGCACACACATGGCACAGACATCTATGCAGGTAAAACACTCAAGCACACAAAAATAAACAAATGCATCTAACAAGGACCTTTTAAAGAAGAACCATGACAAGGCTGAGAGAGAGGCCTGTGTGTCTGTCCCAGGCAGAAGGGTCATATATTCAGTGGGCTAAAAGAAGAAAACAAGGGGACCATACCAAACCAAGCACAACGGGAAGCACTGGAGATGAGGTCGGAGCCGGAGGGAAATAAAGTTGATGCCAAGAGTCACTAACAAGACTCAGTGTTTCAAGAAGTGCCTGAGTCTCACGGAATGAAGGAAGAACCCAAGGGAGACAATGAGAGAAGAACAAAGATGTCCCAGAGATGTTGCTGACCTGGCCTGAGGGGCAAGAACGAGCTCTGGAGTGATTGTCCTTGCTGTGGGCCGTCCCTATTCCACACCAGCTCTGGAGTGATTGTCCTTGCTGTGGGCCGTCCCTATTCCACAGGAGCTCTGGAGTGATTGTCCTTGCTGTGGGCCGTCCCTATTCCACAGGAGCTCTGGAGTGATTGTCCTTGCTGTGGGCCGTCCCTATTCCACAGGAGCTCTGGAGTGATTGTCCTTGCTGTGGGCCGTCCCTATTCCACACCAGCTCTGGAGTGATTGTCCTTGCTGTGGGCCGTCCCTATTCCACACCAGCTCTGGAGTGATTGTCCTTGCTGTGGGCCGTCCCTATTCCACACCAGCTCTGGAGTGATTGTCCTTGCTGTGGGCCGTCCCTATTCCACAGGAGCTCTGGAGTGATTGTCCTTGCTGTGGTCTGTCCCTATTCCACACCAGCTCTGGAGTGATTGTCCTTGCTGTGGGCCGTCCCTATTCCACACCAGCTCTGGAGTGATTGTCCTTGCTGTGGGCCGTCCCTATTCCACACCAGCTCTGGAGTGATTGTCCTTGCTGTGGGCCGTCCCTATTCCACACCAGCTCTGGAGTGATTGTCCTTGCTGTGGGCCGTCCCTATTCCACAGGAGCTCTGGAGTGATTGTCCTTGCTGTGGGCCGTCCCTATTCCACAGGAGCTCTGGAGTGATTGTCCTTGCTGTGGGCCGTCCCTATTCCACACCAGCTCTGGAGTGATTGTCCTTGCTGTGGTCTGTCCCTATTCCACACTTGTTTCTTAACCTCCTGGCTGGAGCTGAGATGGAAACAGTAGCTTTGGGTGTTGATATTCTATCTACTCAGACTGCTGGCTCTCTGAATAAAAAGCATCCTGAAGGTTCAATTCCTGGAGCTAGAGACATGACTTAGAAGTTAAGAGCACTGGGTGTTATTCCAGAGGACCCAGGTTCCATTCTAGCACCCCCATAGTGGCTCACAGCCATCTATAACTCCAGTTCTAGGGAATCCAATGTCCTCTCCTGGCCTTCAGAGGCACCCAGCATACATGTGGTGCACAGACATACATGTAGGCAGTACAACCATACATATTTTAAAAAATATTCCTCTGCTCATTGACCCCTGGTAAGAGCAGCAGGAGCTTTAGGTGTCCTAATAGAATCCTAGGCAGAGTATGATGTCCGTACTTTAAGGAATCCGGTGGTCCTGCTCAGAACAATTTACTGTTGTAGTGTACACAGGTAGTGTGACTGTTTATTTGTTGTTTGAGACAGGATCTGAGCTATCTTTGAACTTTCTCTATAACCAGTGCTAACTCCTGATCTTCCTACCTCCCTTCCACAGGCATGCACCAACATGCCCAGCTCCCTCATCCCCACCTGTGTGTGTGGTGGTGTTTATGTGTACATGTATGTGTATGCACATGTGTGTATGTGGAGAACAGAGGTTGATGCTGTATTCTTCTTCTATCTCTGTCCATCTTATTTTTTTGAGGCAGGGTTTCTCACTAAACCTGGCTCATTAATTGACTAGACCAGCTAGCCAGCAAGACCCAGGAATCCTCCCGTCTCCCACCCCCTCACCCCCATCCATCAACACTGGAGACAGAAGCCAGCAGCCAAATGCATATTTCTCCATGAGTGCTGGGGATCCAAACTCTGGTCTTCCTGCTTCCACAAGATTTTGTTTGTTTGTTTTTTTCCAGATAGGATTTCTCTGTATAATAGCCCTAGCTGTCCTGAAACTCACTTTGTAGACCAGGCTGGCCTCGAACTCACAGAGATCCACCTGGCTCTGCCTCCCAAGTGCTGGGATTAAAGGTGTGCACCACCACTGCCGGGCTTCCACAAGTATTTTACTCACTGAGTCCTCACCCCTTCCTTCCTCCCTCCTTCCCTCCCTCCTTTCTCCCCTCTCTCCCTCCTTCCTGTCTGTCTTTTGTGTACCACTTCACTGTAGCTAAGGTTGGCCTTGTGATCTTGTGGTACTCCTGCATCCAAACTCCCAAGTGCTAAAACTAGAAACACACACCACCATCCCCACCTGATTCCTTAACTTCATATTCATCAGCCATAAACCTGAATTCATATACCTGAATGTAGACTTCTTTATACAAACATGATACCTTCTTGATAGTTCATACATATTTCCCATGAATTAATTCCATTAAGATGTGCTCTGGGCATTCATGGATATACTAAGACAAGGGAAATCTTCATCCCTTGAGTCTGCTGTTATGACTTGGAGCATGAACTATGAGATCTTGGGTGGAATCCAACTCTGCTGCTTAGTGACTCTGCTTCCCTATGTTGGACAAGTCACAGCCTTTGAGAGTTTCATTATAATGAAAGCAATATCTAGCAGGGTCAATGTGAGAAATAAGAAATGTCTACAATTTACTTTGTCTGTTGATTTTCCTCTGTAAGCATTCAATAAATTGTTGTTATTAAACAACTATGGTGTTAAGAGCCGATTGTGAAGCAGGTTTGCTGAGAAAGAGCTATGTACTGGAGAGTTTTCTCTCCGGGTCCTGCAAAACCCTGGCAGTCCGACAGCCCGACAGCCCACTTATAAAATAAACACACAGACGCTTATATTATTTAAAAACTATATGGCCATGGCAGACTTCTTGCTAACTGTTCTTATATCTTAAATTAACCTATTTCTATAAATCTATACCTTGCCACGTGGCTCGTGGCTTACCGGCATCTTCACACGCTGCTTGTCATCGTGGTGGCTGGCAGTGTCTCCTTGACTCAGCCTTCCACTTCCCAGAATTCTTCTCTCTCCTTGTCCCGCCTACTTCCTGCCTGGCCACTGGCCAATCAGTGTTTTATTTATACAGAACAATATCCACAGCAGAGCTACCTATCCAGGGTTCCAGTGTCCGCATCTGATGTCTGAGAGAATCACTTATGGCCAAGGGTTCAAAGAACGTGTGGGGCCTGGATTCCATCCCCAGCCCCCACCTACCAGCCCAACAAAACAGTTGCCCACCCTAGAAAAAAAGAAAAATAGGGCTGGGACATAGCTCATTGTAGAGTGCTTGGCCAGCATGTTCAAGGTCCTGGTCTTGACCCTGAAAGAGATTGGTAGGGAGACAAAGAATGTTCCCAGCAGGCATGACCAACCTTTTGAAATGGTTGTAATCTACAGATTTCACACTTGAGAAGTTCCCAGTCCAGTTACAAATAAATAAATCATGAAAAAGAAACAACAGTGTTTTTTATTTAGGACTTGGGCCATCTGTATTCGTACTATTTGTGGCTGCATGTGGCCCTTGGTTCACAAGTCAGATGCTTCTGGAAGGGGTTTGGTCAGAGTGTGATTATGAAACTCAAAATCTTATTATCTTCCTATTATTTCTGTCTCTGTTGGCTCTACCACCAAGTCACATCTCCAAGCCCAGAATCTAATCTCTTAATATCAAACTTGCCAAATGATGACTTCTGCAGTCTCACATGTTAATTAGCTATGCTAGGATTTTCACTTTTTATACGTTCACTTTCTCATCTGTCCTGAGAGCTCATTGTTTCTGTGGCTGCTTCAACTTCGGAGTTTGTTAACATGTCTGTACTTTCAGCCTGTCTTCTGAGATGCTTGCCTAGAAAGCCTTAAGAGAAGGTAGACCCAGAGGGCAACAGGACACTCGAAAGTCACCGACTCTCCTCCCAGCCCAGATCCTGCTAGTGATTTCTTGGGTTGTGAGTGCCTAAGGTTGATTGAGTAAAAATTGACCATTGCCTGCCATGTAAATTATTAATTAAACTCAAAAAGCCACCCCTGATTTCTACCCATTAATTGTTGAAATTAGTGTAATCTCTGCTTTGCATAGAACCTAGACATCGTGAATATAAAATAATCGTTTGGAAACAAATTATAGATTCTAGGAAAGAAGACTGAAATTTATCAAAATCTTCAGTTAAGAGTAAAACAGTTTTGAGGAGAAAATAATCGATATATGTTTTTAGCACACATAGTTTTCACTACTGCAGTAGGCATGTAGGAGATGTATGAAGCATTCCCCTTGGAAAGCTTGTATTATGGTAAGGTAAGAGAAAGTTTTTAACATCAATTGTAGCAGCCAAGTCAACATGCACATTTTGGTTGTAAATGTAGTAAAACCATGATACATTGTCACTGGGTGGGGAATGGAAGCTAAAAAGAAAGCACCACTGGGCCAAGTGACTCCACTCATGCTCCTACTTCAGCTTCTCAAGCTTCCACTGAGTGAAGGATTGCTTTCTCCTTTTCAGAGATGAAGGTCCTGAGTCCGATTAGAACAAAGAACAAAGTCCTTCTAAACCAAGTCTAAGTCTCTTGTTCCTTTGCTGTACTGAGGAGGACTTTAAAGAGTGTCACTGATGTCCCTCTGGGCACATGGTGGGATTATACTCCTCCACTCCCTACATATGGTGGCCATGAGACACCTCACTTCTAGCAGAAGCATCAGGAGTCAATCCACCTGTCACCTGGTGTCTTCTTTCTCCTGACACATCACACCTACGATGGCTGTTCTGTCCACCTTCCATCCTCAGATGAAGACAATGCACATCAGAGTCTCCATCCAAACTTCAGTAAACATGTAGAATGAGAAAATGTTTTTACTATAAGCACTAAGTGTTAAGGCTTGGATTTTAAATGTCCCTCAGTGTGTTGAATAAAACTCAGTCTTCAGCCTGGGCATTATTGGGAAGTTGTGGGACCTTCAGGAATGGGGCCTTACTAGAAGGAGGTTAGGCCATTGAGTGCATGTCCTTGAAGGAGCTATTGGGATCTGAGATTTTCTTCTCTGTTTTCCAGGTTACAACAAAGTGAACATCTTTACAACAGGTTGCCTGCCATAATATTCCTCCTTGCCACAGACCAAAAAACACCGACCCAAAAACACCAAAGCTAACCAACCATGAATCCAAATGAACCTTTCCTCTCTTAAAGCTGATTTTTCTCAGCTGCTTTTGTCATGCCAACATAAATCTAGCATACTAAGATTTGAGATTATTCTGATTTTTTTTTAAAGATTTGTTTATTTATTATGTATACAGAAGAGGGTGCCAGATCTCATTACAGATAGTTGTGAGCCACCATGTGGTTGCTGGGAATTAAACTCCGGACCTCTGGAAGAGCAGCCAGTGCTCTTAACCTCTGAGCCATCTCTCCGGCCCTATTAACTCTGATCTTTGCTCATTTGTTGTATTAGTTTTTTGAGACAGGATCTCCCTGTGGAATCTAGGTTGGTCTTCAATGCCGTATAGTTCAGGATGGCCTTGAACTAGCAATCCTCTCATCTCAGCTTCGTGAGTTCTGAGATTATTTGCCTGGCCACTAAACCCTATTTAAACCAACCAAACTTGACTTCTTGGGACTAGAAATAAGATACTTGTGCTGGCTTAATTTGTTTGTTTTATTTTGTTTGTTTGTTAACTTGATACAAGCTAGAATCATCTGAGAGAAAAGAACCTTAATTGAAAAAAAAAATGCCTCTATAAGATCGAGCTTGGGCAAGCCCATGGAGAATTTTCTTGATCAATGATTGAAGTGGGAGGGCCCAGACCATTGCAGATGCTGCTACCCACAGGCAGTGTTAGGGTCTCAGCCTCAGACCCTAACACACAAATAGTCTCGGAGCTGGGGGGGGGGGGGAGCATAAGAAAATAAACTGAGCAAGCCAAGGGGAGCAAGCCCAGAAGCATCACTCCTCCATGGCTTCTGCTTCAGTGCCTGCCTTGAGTTCCTGCCCTGACTTTTTTTCAGTGATGGGCTGTGTGATATGGAACTGTAAGCTGAAACAAACCTTTTCTTCACTAAGTCAATTTTTTTTTTATTTAAATCACAGCAATAGAAACTCTAACAAAGACAATGCTGCTCTCATCTAGGCCAGTGAATCTTTCTTTAAAATGGCTCAGTGTAGACCTTCTATCAAAGTTTGTAGGCCTCCAGTACCTGAAATAAAAGTGAAAATTAAGTGTTAACTGAGGACCAGTTAGTAATCAATGAGGAAATTTACTGGAGGCTGAAAATCTGGGGAAGAATTTTATTATGTTTGTCTCACAACTTACAAGGCAGCTATTGTGTTTTATGATGTTACAGCTCTGGAGAAGGGTAAGAAATTGGACTCGCGTGACTAGAGTTGACAAGGACCGCAAGAAAGAAATGACCTTAGCAAGGATCAGCTCAGTTTGTTTTGTTTTGGAAATGACCTTAGCAAAGACTAGCTCACTTTGTTTTGTTTGGGTCTGGTTTAGTTTGGATTTGATTTTTTTTTTCCAGATAAGATCTCCTGGCCTCAAATTCATGATTCCCCTGCCTCCATCTCCCTAGTGCTAGAATTACAATTTGTTTACCACCACACCTGTCTATCAAGTGAGTTTTAGTCAGAACAAGAAGGGATTAAGACCACACATTTGGAGACTTGTAGGCAAGTTTGTAGAGAAGGACTTGAGGGATAAAGTCTAATTAGACCGTGGCTTTGTGGTAAGATCAAATCAAAGTGTGAGCATCATGCTGCTTGTTGTAACCCAGAGTGGATTAATATGTTGCTCAACAGATCCTTTCACGTAGATACTTAGATAAAATGGCTTAAGGTATAGCTCTTCTATGCAGCTTAATAAGCCTGACATGCCCAGAATTAAATTGAGAAAGAGCTAAATGATGAAAGAAAGAAATATGGATGCAACTATTGACGCACAGACTTGAGAAAAGTAAAATAGACTAGAGTCTGACTACATTTTGAAACTACAGGCCTAGATTAAGAAATCTAAGGCTGAAATAATGACTGTTGCACTCTTAACTTCTATAGTACAAAAAACTGTTCAATAGCCCAATGCCCAATAATAAATCAGTATGACACCCTAAAATATGCCATAACCTCTGGCATAAAGGTTATTTTGAGCTGAAGGTGGTTGAGGAAAAGCAAACAGAGGACAACTTCTCCTCCCTCCCCAACTCCAAGAAAATGGAGCTTCAGTTCCCATGAAGGCTTTCCCTTTTCTATAGCAGGAAGGAAAAAATAACCCTTATCACTAGAGATGAACATGGTAGAAGAGTCAACATGACAAGACTCCCAAATAACCAAAACTATAGAGAAGGTGCTACAAGAAAGAGCTACACATACAAAATCAATGAAACACTGTGCATCCTCCAAATTAACTGATTAAAAACTATAATAGTGCCAAGTCTTAGCACGAAGTGGAGTGTGACTCACTTTCTTTGATAGTGTTAGTGTAAAATGTTTTAAAAATATTTTTTGAGAGTTTGGCATTATCTAGCAAAATCAGATTCAAGAATCTTGTTTGGGGGGCAGGAGAGATGGCTCAGTGGTTAAGAGCACTGGCTGCTCGACCTGGGTTCAGTTCCCAGGGCCCATATGGCAGCTCACACCTGTCTGAACTTCCTGTTTCAGAGCTTCTGACACTCTCATAGAGACATACATTCAGGCAAAACATCACTGATCATCAAACAAAAATAAATTAAAGAAAGAAAGAAAACAGGAAGGAAAGAAAGAAAGAAGGAAAGAATCTGGTCCAGTCAATGAAATAAGGCCACATGAACGGTAGAAATGAGGTATAATGACATGCAACAATATGAATGAGTATTAAAGTGAATCACAAGAAGTGAAACACAATACAAAAGAACATGGTGCTGGAATCTGGTTCAATGGTTATCACTCTCATACACGCTCAGGGCCTTGATCCAATACAGAACACACAAAATCAAAGAATCCATATCATCTGGAAGACTTGTTTACTTACACCAAGTTCAAAACCGTACCAGTCTTCCATAATTGTTAACATGTATGTAGATACTATAACTATAAATGAACAAAGAATGACATTCCAGGCAGTGTCAAGATAGTGCTTACCTCTGGGGACTGGGGAGGGGGTTTTATGGATGAGAGACACACAGGGGTCTGGGTCACCTTCCATCTCTGTAGAAATAAGGAATGGCTTTGCAAATATTCTCTTTACATTACCGAATCAGTGCTCAGGCACTCTTCCTTTGATCAAAGTAAACTCTGGGTACCAGCATTAAAACCATGGTTGTGAGTAATGTCACAAATGTCATTTGTAGCAAGGGCTAGTCTGTGGGCATTTTCAAGATCACAATAGGAGCTGGGCATGGTGGCACATGCCTTTGATCCCAACACTCAGGAGTCAAAGGCAGGCAGATCTCTATGAGTTCAAGGCCAACCTGGTCTACGAGTTCCAGGACAGCAGGGCTGCTACACAGAGAAACTCTATCTCGAAAAACAAAACAAACCAAAAATCATATTAGGAAGGGAAAGAGGGAACTGACTACTTGATCAGCTGTTTGTATAGCATCTTTGCATTTTAAGGTGAAGATTTTTGGTTTGTAACACATTTCCCTTAAGGTAAATAATATTAACATAAGAGAACACATATGAAAATGACCTTGGGATGGGTAGGGAAGCAAAGTAAGACAGGATCTCACCCTGTAGTCCAAGCTAGCCTTAAACTCATGACTTCTTTTTTTTTTTTTTTTTTTTTTTTGTCTTAGCCTTCCAAGGAATGAACTAGGAATGAATTCAGGGTCTCATCCATGTAAGCACAAGCTTTAACACTGAGTTATATCCCATCCCTTAATGGAAATGCTTTTACTAGTAAAATTTTCCGTCATTTTCTCCTTGTCCTGATATTTACATTTCATTTCTTCCCATTGGGAATGGGAGATGTTTTATGCAGTTAAGTGAAATCAGTTTGTTCTTGTGCACCATTTGTATGGGGGTCCGTATCTGAACAGAGAACTGAGCATCTCAGGATCTTGTTGAATAGTGGGTTTTATAGCATCAATTGTCTTTCCTGGGGTTGGCTCTTTGGGATAAGGCCCAGGGTCATTAGGAGTTAGACTCTGTATGTTTATACTTGACATCAGAAGTGACTGAATTAAGGCTCCAAGAGGTCAGGTCAGACTGTTAAAGTGTGAGGATTTTGGCTTTTATTGTTTGGTTCTTTTGGCTCTGCTCCCTACTTCACCTTCTCTGACACATCATCAAGGACAAATCACCAACAAGGAGCAAACATCATCTTCTGGAGTTTCATAAGAGCTGAGAAGGGACCTGAGGGTGGGTAATGGCATTACTGATTTATCATACTGTTATAGGACGATAAAGCATAAAAGGTTCCAGTGGTATTTTAGGGGATGGAGAGAATTGTTACTATAAGAGGTTCAAGGCCAGACTGTGACATCACTTGGAGGTCAAGAGGTCTGTCTTAGTTACTGTTCTATTGCTGTGAGAAGGCATCAGGACCAAGGCAATTTATAAGAGAAAGCATTTAATTAGAGGCTTGCTTACAGTTTCAGAGGGTTAGTCCATGGTCATTGTGGGAGAAAGCGTGGTGGTAGGCACATTTGATCTGTGGTAGCTCACATTTGATCTGAAAGTTTCAGGCAGAGCTAGAGAGAGGAATGAGAGGGGTGTGTGTGTGTGTGTGTGTGTGTGTGTGTGTGTGTGTGTGTGTGAGAGAGAGAGAGAGAGAGAGAGAGAGAGAGAGAGAGAGAGAGAGAGAGAGAGAGAGAGAGAGAGACTAGGCCTGCCTGGTGTAGGCTTTTGAAATTTCTAAGCCCACCCCTAGTAACACTCTTCTTCCAACAAAGCCACACTTTCTAATCCTAAACACTGGGAACCAAACATTCTAATATATAAGCCTGTTACAAAGAGCCCACCAGAGATGTCCACTCAGACAGTTTACAGCCAATTGAAAGTCTCTATTCCTATGAGTAGGACTACATTCAAGTATTTCCCACCCAAGTGTAGTGCCTAGTGTTTAGAGTAAGGAATTTTAAAAGGCAAAACCCACATCCTGGTCTTTCACTGATTAGCTGCAGGGGGAGGTTTTGTGGAAGCAAGTAGTTTAACAAAAGCTAAGTTATCTGGAGCAGCTTGACCTCGGCTTTCTAGGACAGATTTGGGTAACTGTCCACAGGATTCTCCATCAAGAAGATCAAATTCTAGTTAAACCTAAAGTGACCTTAGTAAGAGTATAAGATGAAGGGAGCTCTGCTCTGTCTTGCCCTGTCACAAGCCTATGGGAGGCATTCCCATTCTCTCATTCGACCACCACAAGGTCCTTAATGGTTGGAGACAGGTGCCAGTGTCAATGGTGATAGTTGATACAGCTGGAGCTCAGTGGCCTACAGTCTGGTAGCTGTCAGTTATATGAAAGGGTATATAAGGCAGGGCTAAAAAGGAGACTTAAGCAATAGACGACCAAGAGAGAGTTAGTAACCAGAAAAGCAAGCTCCTGTATGCCCTTCCTGAGGAGCCATCCCTCAGAGATACTCTGTCTTAAGTCAGGTGTCTCTTCTGACAGACTTTTAGCATCTCATGCTACCCCCAGCTCACAGGCACAGATGCAGCCTTCTCCCAGGGTCAATCAGGTCAAAACAGAGTCAAACACCCCTGTGTCTAAAGGAGCTTCCTTCCTGGGCCTCAGTCAGCATGTCAAGATCATGGCGGTTGGGAGTACTGCTGAGGCTAGAGAAGCAATCCTCAGGGGCCTCAGGCGCCACTGAGATGTGGTCTAATTTCATAGCTAATTTGGCCTATAAGTTACAATAAGCATAAGAAGCTGCCTGTGACACTATTCTCAGGGGAAGACATGAACAAGTGTCCCACTACCCCAGATAGGGCACCAACAACCTACCAAAGTATGAACACCACCAAAGTCCATCTTGGTGAATCCATGAGCTTTACTGGGGTTACTTATAGGAATATGGGCGAGGGGTTACTTACAATAGCAGAAATGACACATAATGATGCAGCTTTTGGCTGCATCACCAAAGCCCACCCCAGAATCCGGAGCACTCAATAGACAGACAGCTCAATTTGTCTGGTGC
Organism: Peromyscus eremicus; assembly: GCF_949786415.1. NCBI lineage: Eukaryota > Metazoa > Chordata > Mammalia > Rodentia > Cricetidae > Peromyscus > Peromyscus eremicus. The sequence goes on from NC_081418.1 coordinate 133,509,016, forward strand.
TGTTTTTCCACAGTACTTACAGCTTATTTTCACTCAGGGAAGAGGTCTAGTGGATTTGGTCAGTTTCAGGGACTTCCTAAAACTGCTTCCTGAGTATAACCAACTTCCCTATAGTATAGTTTCCCTTCCCTTTAGAACACCCCCATGTCTAAAGGAGCTTCCTTCTGAGGTGGAAGATTTTATCTGAGAGGAAATTGCTACACAACAGATGCCAATCTGAGCTGGTTTATTCCAGTTCCTAAGCCTGTCACAATGCTAGCCCCATTAGGAGGGATATAACAGCCCCCTTACGTCAAGAGATCCTGAAAGGGGTAAGGGAGGGGCTGGTTGTTAAGGGCAACTTGGAGATCAAGAGCAATGAGGCCAATGGTCCATTAGACTGTAGAAAATGTCCCTAGCTGGAGAGCCCAGATGAGGGCAATTAATTCTGCTTTTGAAGTTGGCACACTGGAATTTCCCAGAAGGGATCCAGACTATGTGACCTCTGTGAGGCTCGTGATAACATACCTTAAACTACCACCATCTGTGGACTAGGTCGCTGCAGGTCGGGGAAGTGGAGAGACTCTTCCAGCTCTGATCTAGTACTGCAGGTGAGGTCAATGTTTCTATGCAGAAATATCATAGATGGGCCCTGGTTAGGCTCCGGCGGCAAAGTAGTGGGATTTAAAGTTTGGCAACCTTGGGAGATGGCCAGGATAGGTTCTCGCCACACAAGCCTGGTGACTTTAAGCTTGACCCATGGAGACCACGTGAAGGTAGGAGAGGAACCAACTTCACAGAGCTGTCCTCTGGCCACTACACTGCTGTGGCAAGGTTTTACAGCTCTGGAGTTTGTAAGCACGTGGTACTTGTTCATTCTGCTGAGCCCCAGAATAAGGCCCTGAGTGGAGAATTTTTTTTTTTTTTTGGATTATTTTTTGTTTTTTTTCTAAGTTGAGAGTTTTAAAAACTTGATAAGGTACATAAACCATCAAACTTGCCCCAAAGTTAATTTAGAGATCTCCTCAACCAAGAGAGCCATAGCTACCAAGTGCCTTGAGGCAAGGGGACCAGCCCTGTGCTCCCAGGTCTAGGGACTTGAGAAGACAAGCCCTTGGCATGGGGCGTACCCCAGAATTTGGATTGGGTTCAAAACCCCAGTACTGTTCCTCTTTACTCATGTAAAAAGATTTAGTAAGGCCGGAAAGAGCAAAGCTGGGGTGGAGGCAAGCTCCTGCTCTAGGATGCCCAGAGCCAGGGTCATCGCAAAAATCCAATCCGACGCTTCCTTCTCTGGTCCCTTTAAGGTCCCATAGAGAAGTTAACATCAAGCCAAACTTCGAAATCCAGACTCTGCAAAACCCTGTCATGCCCAAGAAGGTCTTTAGTTGTTTTATAAGTAGGGTCCCCATAGTTAAAATGAAATCCTTGAGTGACTGGAAAGGCCCATTACGCCAGTGTTTGGTATAAATCCTAAGAACCAGGTGCCCTCTTTTTTTTTTCCTAAGGGAGATTTGAGCCTCTGAAAGGGAAAACCTATCCACATGTAGCCAGCTTTTGAAGTCCAGGCAGTGTTTGCTCTGGATGGGATTTCTCTGAACTACAGATTAAAAAATCATCTATGAACTGAGGAAGGTTCCTTCCACAGAGAAATTCAAGAGAGGATGGTCTTTAGATGAGCCTGTCTAAAACGATGGATGCAGTCCCAAAGGTTCAAGGGTGGAGATGGTCCACCTAAGCTGCTTACATAATCTGGGTGGAGGGGTCTTGTCATTTGAAGGCAAATAGAAATGGAGAGCTAGGATGGACAGGAATCCAAAAGAAAGCATCCTGAAAATCTAGCATCATGAATGAAAAGGTATTGTTGGAGGGTGTGTGCCCTCTCTGGGGACTCTGGGGTGGATCCAGGTCTACAGTCTCATTTATAGCCCTCAGGTCCTGGAACATTCTACCAGACCCACCTAACATTTTTATCATATTCAAGTGTCTTCCTTTCATTTTCAGGTGTCTTCCTAAGTGCCTTCTTTCTCATAACCCTGGGCTTAAAATCTATATCTACATCTTTTAAAAAACAAACACAAACAAACAAACAAAAGCCAGAATTATAGAGTAATTAACTTTTGCTGTGAAGGTTGCATATCTATATATCTATAGATATATTTCAATAAGAATGTTAAAATAGTAACAAACCATGCTTAAGTCCTAAGCATATGGGACCTTACTCCTTTCCCACATATAAACCTGCAGTTTTCTAGGACTCTCCCAAGCACCCCTTTTCAGCAGACGATATTCCTTAACCCTTTAAGATACCCTTACGGCCCATGGTTTTACCTTATCGGATTGCAACCCAAAGCCCATGAAGAACCACCTGATCTTGTTTAGCAAAAAGTGGGGAAGGGGAGAGGTCCTTAAAAACTCTTTGGGACTTACTTTGAAAGCTACCAAAAGTCCTACTGCTAATGTGTGCCTGGTTCTCTTTGAAAAGTTCACACCACGCTTGATTGGTCTCGTCCTTTCCCTGAGCGCTTCCTCTATGAATAATCTTAAATCTGTGTTAAACTCTTATTCTAATAAAATCTAACTCTGTTCATATTGGCTCGTTCTAAAAGTCTCGTCGCTGGTAAAATCAAGAGTCATTTCCTCATCTGCGTGGATATCTCCACCAAGTCTCAGCCTGCCGCTGCAGGTGGCCACAGGCAGCTACGTCTCTGGCCCCTCCCACTGCTGCTGACATTAGGAGTGCCAAAAGAGCCTACTAACTCTCAAAAAGCCTGGAATGTGTCAGGGTTTAGACATGATGGCCCCAGTCAGGAAGAGAGTGGGGAAGCTAAGAAGGGACAGAAAGGAATGGGTGAAAAGATGTTTAGCACACAGATTAAGAGGGGTGTATAAGTGGGTATTAAATGGGCTGGTTGAGTTTGCATTGATGTCAGTGAAGAGAACCAGAAACCGGAAGATCAAACCAGAATCAGTGGTCTAAGCAGGAAAAACATGAAGCAAGACCTCAGTCATCGTTCCTTGTTGGGCTACTCATGGTTCAGGATTGACGAAAAGGCATTTGTTCTTTTTCGGGTGTTTTTTTGTTTGCTTTGTTTGGTAGGTTTTTGTTTGGTTGGGGTTTGCAGGGTTGGGGGGGTTGTTGTTTGGTTTGTTTGTTTGTTTGTTTTTTAACGACAAGGTTTCTCTATGTAGCCCTGGCTGTCCTGGAATTCGCTCTTTAGACCAGGATGGCTGGCCTCCTGAGTGCTGGGATTAAAGGTGTGCGACACCACCGCCTGGTTCCTTTCTCCGATTTGATCTGGGCTTCGGGTGCTTAGATAGAGGTTGACCTTCCTCATGAGAAAAAGAGGGAGATTCATACTGCCAGTGGACCCCCCATTCTGCAGGTTGGACGTGGCCCTCAGGGACATATGTAGGCTAGCCACTTAGGAGGTTCCTGGAGACTGAGTTAGTTCCATCAGACTGAGTGGGGTGGCCAGTAGATGGAGCCCTAGGATATCCTGATATGGGCAGAGGAACTAACCAGCCACACAGTGAGCTTGCCACTTCCCTCTTCCAGTTGGCCCTTTCCTGCTCTGGAGGTCATCTGGTTACCACAGACTTGGAATTTTAGTTATTGATTCTGTGTCTTTAGATGTTATAGATCTGTTTAATATTATTCAGTTTGTCTCATTTTAACTTTGGTGGGCCATTTGCATCTGGAGTTCCCTTGTTTCTCTTAGATTTTCCAAATCAGTAGAAAATAAAATTTAAAGCATTTGCTCATGAGTTTATGAATTTCCCCAGTATTTATTATAATGTCTCCTTTTCATCTTAAAAATTATTAATTTGGGTCCACCACCACCCCCTTCTTCTGGTTGATTAGGCTAAGGGTTTGTCGATTTTTGTTTATCTTTTCAAAGAACCGAGTCTTTGTTTCATTGATTCTTTGTGCTGTTTTTATTGTTACTATTATTTGTGTTGCATTGATAGCTGCTCTGATCTTCATTAGCTCTCTGCTTCTACCACTTTTGGGGGTTGGCTTGTTCTCGTTTCCTCCGGTGCTCTAAGGTTCTTCATCAGGCTGTTTATCTGAATATGTCCGACTTTCTAATGTAGGCACTTAGTGCTATAAACTTCCGGGTAGGACTGCCGTCATCATATTCCATAGATTGAGGTATGGTTTGTGTTCATTTTTGACTAGAGGGATTTAAATTTTTTCTTTTTTGATTCCTTTAATGACTCATTCATCAATAGGGTGGGGTTTTGTTTTGTTTTTTTTTGTTTTGTTTGAGACAGGGTCTTTCTATATAGCCCTGGCCATCCCGAAACTCACTATATAGACCAGGCTGGCCTGTAACTCACAGAGATCCACTCGCCTCTGCCTCCTGAGTGTGGGAATTACAGATGTGCGCCACCATACCCGGCTAATGGTGTGTAGTTTAATCTCCATGAGTTTCTGTGTTTTCTGTAGCTTCTCTTGCTAATTTCCAGCCTTATCCCATTGTGATCAGATAGAATTAAGAATATTGTTTAAATTTTTCCTTTTTGCAAGACAGGGTTTCTTTGTGTAGCCCTGGCTGTCTTGGAACTCCCTCTGTTGACCAGGCTGGTCTCAAATGCAGAGTTCTGTTTGTCTTTGCCTCCCAAGTGCTGGGATTAAAGGCATGTGCCACCATATCCCGCTTTTTCTTTGGTATATTGACAGAACCATAGATGTCAGTTAAGTACATCTGACTTATGATGTCATTTAATTCCAGTATTTCTTTATTCCTTTTTTTGTACATTTGATCTGTTTAATGATGACAGTGTAATACTGAAGTTACCCACTATTACTTTGTTGGCATTAATGTGTGATTTGAAACCTAATAGTGATTGCCTTGTGAAGTTAGGTGAGTCTATATTCAGATCATATGTATTTCGAATTATAATTTATTCTTGAATCAGTATAAAATAACTCTTTCATTTCTTATGACAAGATTTGGGTTGAATCCTATTTTGCCCGTTATTATAACAGCAGCAGCACCTGTGTGTTTCTCGCTTCCATTTGATTATACCACTTTCCACCCTCTCTCCTTTAAACAGTGTTTATCTTTGACGTGTTTCTTGAAGAAGCAAAAAGAAAGATTCTGTTTGCAAAACCAGTCTCCTGGTCTGTGTCTTTTGGTGGTGAATTGAGAACATTTATATTCAGAGTTATCATGGAAAGCTGTGCATTCTTCCTGTCATTTTGTTCATTTTGTAGTGTTTGGGACTTTCTGAATCCTCTTTTGCTTAATGAGCCTCTTCGGATCATTTGGGTTTTTCCTGCTGTGGGATAATGCTTTTGCGCACTGGTTTAATAAAACACTGATTGAGCTTGACTGAACCATTCATCTCCTGTATTTTGTCTTCATACACTGATATTCTTTCTTCCACATGACCTATTCTATTTGAGAAGCTTTCCAGTTTTATTGACCTATTGTGTTTTTCATTTCTGTCATGATTTTGGTTTAGATTTTCTTCAGTTGCCTTCTTCAAACCCACATGGTTTGGTCCTAGAACCCTGACTAGGGGTGTTGAAGAAAAAAAAGAAAGGGTCAGGTAGACTGTGCCCACTCCATTGGAGTGGCACTACTACCACCACGACCAGAACCTCAGTGTGCTTATTGTGTATCGAACAGGGGGAGGAGTTAGCTGACCTCCACAGGTCCCTATAGGCCAGTGTTCTCAGGCCACACAGTCTGAGAAGAGGAAGTTGCAGTTGCTAGTTTTTGTACACATTACTCACTTGTTTGCACTTGGCTCCTGAGGAAAGTTTTGCATCCCTCTGAGCCTCGCCTGGGAAAGGCTCTGCCTCTCCCATGGTGCTGAGGTATTAGGGTCCTTGATACAACCATGTCCATGTCAGCGATACAAATTCACTCAGGACTTTACTCAACTAAGGGCTTCCTCCTCTTCCTATAGCTAGTATTTCTATCTCATTTTTTAGTTTTATTTTCATATCATAGATTAACTTTGATATTTTCATTCAGCTATCTGTGTTCTCTTGGAAAATAGTCATGTCTTTTTTTAGTTGTTTGATCATATTTATATGATCTTTTGAATTCTGCATCTGGAACTTTGTCCAGGTTGTTTTCTTTGAGGATCCAGTCGGTAATTTGGGAAGGAGAAATGCTGTCTTGGTTTTTCATATTACTTTTGTTTTTGCCCATCTAGGGTCAGTTAGTTTGTGAAGGTGGAGTTCGTTGTTGTTTTGGTTTTTGGTTTTTCCTTCCATTCCTGTTGCTTTTCTTCTTTAAGTGGACATGTTTGCTGTGTTCAGGATAGATGGGGGTCGTAGTAATATTCTCATTTGTTAAACTGATGTTCCAGGTACTATCTCCAGTCCGTCCCTGTGGGTTGAGCTCTGTCTGTAGCAGCAGTCAGTATCCAGCAGTACATTAAGAGACTCTAATAACAGACAGTTGGTGACTACTATTAGAAATAATCTTGGTGTCACACGAAGGGACACCCAAAGTGAAAGTACCTCGGCGAGACAAAACTTGACTCTTGGTCAAGAGGGAGCACTACCCACAAGATGAGAAGAGTGAGCACTCTAAGGCAGGGAGTGCTCTTGGTTTTCATTCTAATGCAGGTGGTGGCTGTTTATTCTCTCTTGGCTGGGGTCTGACCTCACAGTCTTTCATGACTGGCTAGCTTAAAAAGAATCAGTTCAAAGGAAAGGAGGGAAAACAGGAAGGGGTTGGTCACAAGTTTTGAGAATGCAGCAGGGTCTTGGTGTAAACAAAAGCTTTACCGGGGTGGAGGGTCATTAAAACATTTGCATAAAGGTTTTATGGGAGGGGGTGAATTCCTGACTTGAATCAAAGCTTTACCATCTTTGACAGAAGAGATAAATATTTAGTGTTTCTTACACTACAAAACAGACACTCGTCAAATACCAATTGTGTCAGAGGGTGGAGGGACTACTATAGTCCTGTGTACTTTAGTATGTTGATGTGAGTGGGAGGATGAGAAAAGAAGTGAGCAGTCATGGTGAGACCGGAAATAAGCATTAGGTGGTTAGATGGGAAGTAAAGGAGAGGGATGCACAAAGGGGGGTGGAGGACACTGAGGCAAAGGGGGGGGCGGGTAGAGGGTGGGAATAGGGTGGGTATGCAGGGTTTTGGCTAATGGTAGACTACAAAGAAGAGGTAAAGATATGCACCCAGATTTTGTATACTAGGCCAGCTTCTGGGCTTTGGGAGATGTAAATGGGTAGGAGGAATGGGGCATGGGGAAAGAGAAAGGAAGAAAAGAAAGAGAAGAGAGTAAAAGGCATAAACAGTTGGAAACATCTCCTACAATGACCTACTGACTATAGGATGGTCTCAGCCTTTCTAATGCTGTGACCCTTTAATTCAGTTCCTCATGTTGTGGTGATCCACCCAACCACAACCTTTTTTTTTAAAGATTTATTTATTTATTATGTATACAGTGTTCTGCCTGTACGTATGCCTGCATACCAGAAGAGGACACCAGATCTCATTTCAGATGGTTGTGAGCCATCATGTGATTGCTGGGAATTGAACTCAAGACCTCTGAAAGAGCAGCCAGTGCTCTTAACCTCTGAGCCATCTCTCCAACCCCCACCCCAACCATAACTTAAAACATAACTTTAGCCATCACTGGCAACCCTTTCTATGAACCCTCGGCTAGTATAACTTTTGTAGATTTCCTAATAGAAGTTTGTTAGCCATTGGTTGTAGTTGATGAAATAAGAACAGTGTAATGGTAGAGAAAAGTTTTGAGTCTGATGATAGAGGTTTTTTGGAGACTGGAGGAGTAGTTGGTGGAGTGATAAAATATCACTTTGTTTCCCAGACTATAATCAGTCACACATTCTGATGTGGCTTCCAGTCTCTGTCCTGGAAGTCCAGCCTGTAGTCCAGGCTGGCCTGAAACTCTTGAGTCATTCTCTACTCTGTCTCCTAGTGTACCATTGGCTCTTACATACACAATTTTACTTACTCTTAGCACTGCTATTGGAGGTAAATATTATTTCTCCTGGTTTACAAAGGAAAAATTGGGCTGTAGGTAGGGTAGTCTCTTTACTCAGAATTCCTTAGCTAGGACATTATATTCATATATGGCATATTATGATTTGAATATGAAACGTCCCCACAGGTTCATATATTTGAATATTTGGTCTCCAGTCTGTGGTGCTATGTGTGAAGATCATGAAATCCTTAGAAGATGGAACCTCACTGGAGAATGTGGTACTTGGGGGGTAGGGATAGCATGGGGGCCCTGGGGAGGGGACTGGGGTTTTATAGCTACACCCCATTTTCTGTTCATTTCTATGCCTTCTGAGTGTAACCACTGAGCCAATACCTAACCTTTTTTTTTTTTTTTTTTTTTTTTTTTTTAAGTTTTCAATATAGGTTTCTCTGTGTAGCTCTGGCTGTCGTAGAACTTGCTCTGTAGACCAGGCTGGCCTGGAACTCAGATATCTGCCTGCCTCTGCCTCCTGAGTACTGGGATTAAAGGTGTGCGCCACCACCACCTCCCCACCCCCAGTCCTATTTTTAATTTTGTGTGTTTATGTTCATATTATTGATGCAAATCAATTGAAAAACTAAAATCAAGAAATGTTACAGGTTTTTTCCTATTTGTCATAAAAGTAACACCTTTGTGTACCAGGGAAAGAATGGTATTTTTGTTTTGTTTTGTTTTTTTTCGAGACAGGGTTTCTCTGTGTAGCTTTGTGCCTTTCCTGGAACTCGCTTTGGAGACCAGGCTGGCCTCGAACTCACAGAGATCCTCCTGCCTCTGCCTCCCAAGTGCTGGGATTAAAGGCGTGTGCCACCACCGCCTGGCTAAGAATGGTATTTCTATACGTGATGTTCAGTTAGTTGGATAGCCACACAGGAAAACAAGGCTTCATAAGCCTGCCTCATAGGGGACATTCTCATTCAAACCACCCCAGCATCCAAAAAAATACACAGAGCCGGATACACTGATAGCCTTTCAAAAGTTTTATTTTTTTTTAGCCTACTCCCAAAGTTTTAAGTCCCATCTTCCCCAGATTTCACGTCCAGGAGATATGCTCGTCTTCCCTCCACCAGCTACCGCCACCCGAGCTCCTAGAGTCCCATGAATGGATGAAAGAATAGCTGAACCATTTCTCTTCCACTGGGACCTTTCCCTGCGGAGTCTCCTGTGTGAGAGTATCCCCACCTCTCCATAAGAAAGCAGAGAGTCTGAGGTCCAGGCATACCCATCTGCCATCCATCCATCCGATCAGAGAACCAAATTGTTGAATTTGAATTGAATGAATTCTGCTTCAGGAGGAAAGTCATGTTCACAATGTCACAGAGGGTTCACTTAGTCCCCTTCCAGCTTCTATCCTGAAAAGCAAGTAAATGAACAGCAGATGACATGAAGGTCTTACTTACCGAGGAGTGCTCTCCCAAGACCTAGGACTCACGCCACCTCAGAGTTTTCATCCTTACTCTGGCTCCCTCTCTTTTTTTATCTGCCTGCCTCATGTTTCCTTCCAGTATTTTTATACAATGAAGACATATTATGTAAAAATAGCTAGGAAAAATCCATCTGTTTTCTAAGCCAGTGGAAAAAATATTGTTTTTAAAAGTTGTACAAAGAGGCTGTGAAGACGGCTCCGTTAGCAAAGCGCTTGCCTTTCAGACATAAGGAACTGAGTTCACTTCCCGTAACTCATGTAAAAACAATCCAAGTGTGGCGCTGCACACTTGCATTCCCAGTGATGGGAAGGTGGAGACAGGAGGGTCCCTGGGTCTCACTGGCTAGCCAACCTAGACTGCTTGGTGAGCTCCAGGCCAGTGACAGACCATGTCTAAAAAAAAAAAAGGCAGAATGTTGTCCTCTGCCCCATTCCCGCACAGGAAGCATACAGACAGACAGACATACCCTCACAATACACTCATAATCATATAGAAACCACTACATAAATGCCACTATTGGTTTTCCTGGTGTGAACTATGGGGACATCGTGCTCTCTTCAAGAGTTAAGGACAGTGTGGCACTTGGAATACTGAAGCAGGAGGTTTTCAAGTTCAAACACCAGCCCGAGCCACATAGCAAGACCTCATGGAAGCACACTTTCACCAAAAAATGTTCCAAAGACAGTAACAGTATCTCAAAAGAGAGTTCTCTCCCTAGAAACTCCCCTGCCCAAAAGTCCTCTTCCTTCCGAATGGTACCACTCCACCCCCAAATGGACTCCTTTCTCTGCTGGACTCACCTCATTCACAAGGGTCAGAGTACTGAGTCATCGCCTGCTCATCTGTGAAATGGATTGACATGTTATTCTTGGGAGAATTCAGAGGTGATCCTTCAGAGGTAAAAGTTCTGCTTTATCCACGCTCAGATGTTTCCGTGTGTCATGAGTGCATTAGAGTTACAGGCACTTTCAATCACTAACACTGTGTGTTACGGCTGAATTATTAACTACATCAGAAACATCAGCACTCATCAGCTCCTTGAGAACAACGGTCTGCTTTGTTCCTTCGGTCTAAAGACCACAGCATGTAAAATACCTCTTCTGTAGATGAGTTTTTATTATTGATTGATTTTATTTCATTTGTTTGTTTTGGAACAGTCTTATACAGCCCAGGCTGGCCTCAAACTCTCTATGTAGCTGAAGCTAGCCCTTATCTTTTGGCTTTTGCCTCCTAAGTGCTGAGATTACAGGCATCTACCACCATGCCTGGCTCCCTTCACCCCCACCTCCACCCCTGTGCTGGGTACTGGGATTGAACACAGGGCCCTGTGAACGCTAGCTGGTCAAGCACTCAACTGGTCAACTATAGTTTTTTAGATGACTTAAAAAAATGTTTTAGGTCAGGTAATATGATTGCATGCTGCTTGTCTTGGGAAGAAGTGTTTGTAAAATTAAGAGCAAGAGGCCATAAAAGTGAGATACAACTGTGTTGGGAGATGCGTGTAGGCTCTCCATACTCACCTAGCAGGTAGTAGTCATAGACTTTGATGGTTGCAGGTTTCAGGTTGGTCACCAACACACTTTGGCTGATGGTCAAAGTGTAAGTCTGAGTCTTCTTACTAAGCTGTGGGGCACACAGATCAAGCACATGAAAATGAGGAGGCCAGATGGCTCAGTGGTTAGGCCCTGCTGCTCTTCCAGAGGATCTGAGTTATGTTCTCAGAGCCATGTTGGATGGCTCACAATCACATGTCACTCCAGCTCTAGTGGATTCAATGCACCCTTCTGGCCTTCATGGGCACCCACAGGCACATGGCACATACATCACACACACACACACACACACACACACACACACACACCCTTACACAAACAAAAAACAAAATGCATTTAAAAGACAACTAAAATGAACCATGGGGGTAACAGCATGGTGACATGCACCTGCACCACCCAGAGTCCAAGCACTCAGGAGGCTGAGACAAGAGAATCAAGAGTCTAAGGTGAGCCTGGGTGACACAACAAGACCCTGCTTCAAGGAGAAGAAAGGAGGAGGGAGAAAGAGAAGGGGGGGGGACCTAAAGTGAAAAAGGGGATGGATTCTAGCTCCATGGTTGGAAGCTTGCCAAGCACCCATGAGGTCGCAGGTATGATCCTCTGCACTACAACAAGCAAACAAACCAATGTGTCTTTCCGGAAGATGGGCAGGCTGGGCAGAGGGCTGAAAAGGGGACATGGATATTCACGGTAAAAGTAAGTTTTAGTTTGGTACATTCTCTCCTGTTGGCTTTAAAATAAAAGTGACTTAGGCCAGTGTGGTGGCGCAACCTTCAATTCCAGTACTTCGGGAGGTAGAGGCAGGCGGATCTCAGTGAGTTCAAGGCCAGCCTGGTCTACAAAGTGAGTTCCAGGACAACCAGGACTGTTACACAGAGAAGCCCTGTCTCGATAAACAATAAAAATAAAATAAAATAAAGAGTAAAGGTGACTTTATTCCCCATGTGTAACAAACTTTGATGAAAGAGTCACATTGAATTTTAGACTGTTACTAGGTCCTTGGGAACTTCTAATTTTATCGAAATGAAAACAAGTTCAATTAAAATTAATCTTAGCATTAAAATAAAATAATATGGACATATACCATATCTTGAGGGCTTGTTTTGTGTCAGTAACACTTTCAAACACTTTTATAGTCTTAAGTCATTTAATCCTCTCACAAGCGCTGCAGGGTTAGCATGCAGTTCAGTGGTAGGACACTGGGTTCAACCTTCAGCACGGCAAATAAAGGAAGAAAAATTGAATAGTTCTAGGATAAATACAGTTATCTGTCTTCTACCAATAACTCATTTCATGGTTAAGGAAACTGAGACTTTCAACAACTTGTTCAGAGCACCGTTTTGGTTAAAGGCTTTGCTATTAAGCATGTATTGTAATCTAGAGTTGCAAGGATGCTTGTGGCTACTGAACAGAAAGAATGGAGATGGGCTGACCGTGTAAAACGCAGACTGGAGTGCAAAAACGGAATGCATGTGCACAAGTACTTGTTAATACATATCTCACTTCAGGTTTCAATATACTATAAAGTTGAAATGTTGGAAAATATAAAGTTAAATTAAAAAACATTTTCTTGCCTTTAATCCCAGCACTTGGGAGGCAGAGCCAGGAGGATCTCTGTGAGTTCGAGGCCAGCCTGGGCTACCAAGTGAGTTCCAGGAAAAAGGCGCAAAGCTACACAGAGAAACCCTGTCTCGAAAAAACCAAAACAAAAAACAAAAACAAAAAACAAAAAACATTTTCTTGAGACAAGGTCTTATGAGGCTGGCCTCAAACTCAAGGAAATCCATCTGCCTCTGCCTCCCAAGTATGAGGATTAAAGGTGTGTACCACCACACCCAGCTAAAATTTTCTCGATTGTGTCTACTAGGTAGGTTCAGTCTCTAGCACTCTACCACTGAGCTACATGCTTAGCCCACAGAAATACTGAAATAATAAGATTTTTAAGACTGTAAAAATATTTAGAACTGTTGCCAGTGAAAAATGAGACCTCAATACATGTATATGTTCATATTATCTATTGTACAAGTTTAATTTAAATCAACATGTTATATTTAACTTTTCATTTCAACAAAGCTCAAAGTTCCCAAGGATTAGTACTATTCTAATGTTTGGTACAATGCTAATTCTCATCACACTGTTTCTTTTCTTGAATGTACCTATTAAAAATCTCAAATGGTGTAAACAGCTCAGGGTGTCCGTCTGTGGGAGGGTATTTGCTTGTAGGGGCAGCACCTGCTTCGTGGTGTACCATCATGGAGCAGACCCCTTCTCACATCGTACACTCCCAGGTCCTGCTTGTCTGTGTACAGAACACTTGGACATGTAGATTTGAAGGGAAGCTAGCACACACACATAATCCAGCTCTGGTTAGTTCTGAACACCTACCTCCTCCAAGTAAATGTTAAGTGTGTCTTTGCTGAACTCGACCTTCTTCACCAGGGGTTGCTGCAGAAGCTGGATTTGAAAAGGAGGAGAGAAAGAGATTAGGAGCCAGAACAAGGCTCTTCATTATCCCTGGGGTAAAGTATTTTATTCAATTTTGAACTCCCAACATTTCAGTCTTATCATGAGACATATACTAACAAGGATGTATACTTTTTCCTTCTCACTACACCTTAGAATTCCAGTATGTTTTACATACTGTAGATGGCCAACACAACTCTGCTCTTTCTGGCCAGTTTCAAGTGCTCCAGAATAAAGAAAGCGAGGCACCTAGGCCACGTGTACAGTATTTGTCTAGCATGTGCAAGGCCCTGGGTTCCAACCCCAGCACAGGATAGGAATAGGAACCAAAACCAATGCTGCTCCCATTTTATGTATCCAGTGCACCTCAACAGCCCTTTCCAATGTCCGGCCTTGAGTTGTAAATGGGTGGATGTGTGTACATAGATACATAGGATGGTGCCAACTTCACCGGGATTTGGTTCATCAATAACGTTAGGTTCTCTAAGAGACAGTTAAATGGAAAAAACAGAAGCCACCTACTAACTGCTTGGTGCCTTCCATGGGACTGAACCCAGACAGCATCTTCACTTCCACAATGGCCATGTTGGAAGAACTGCGGCTCCCCACGTAACTGAGGGCAGGAAGAAGCAGACTTCTTGTCAACCTACTGTTTCCACTCTTGCTACATGCTGCACACACACACACACACACACACACACACACACACACATGTGGGGGGGGCGGGCGTATGCACACCCCCACTCCACCCACCCCCTCCACACAAATTCAGTTCCCAGGACCCAGGTGCCCTCTGCTTTCCTTGCCTGGTATGAAGAGTGAGAGTCAAGGACCGGGGTAAGGCGAGTTTTTCACAACTAGCTTTTCCCGTTTCCACCTGAAGGCTAAAGGTCTCCGGAATTTTAGGAGGGAAAACGTTGTATCTCAACACCGTCTGGTGGAAAGAGATAACAAGATCAGAATAAGGAAGGACTTCAAATTTGTGCACCTCAGACCGCTTTTCCAGGGAGAGAGAGACACACAAAGGGAAGGAGAGAGGGAGGGAGGGCGGAGGCAGGAAGTGGGAAGTGAGAAACTGTATTTGAGGTGAGAATCCTCTGACACTGCTTTTCCGTGTACTCCACTCTCTTGGCCCTCCGCTTGCCTGCACATAGACGCAGCCCTGGCCTGAGGCCTCCACAGTGTACACTCCGGGGATGCTGGGCAGTGCTTCCTGCTGCAGTACCAGTCGGTTGGCAGACTCTATGTTGAAAGTGCGTTGGAAATTCTCGGTGGATTTTACAAGCACGCTGACTTCCTCGGAGGGCTTGTAGGCAACTGCAGCGTACTTGGCAAGCGCTTGGAGGGCAACTACAGTATCCTGAAGTAAAACAAGCACACGCTTTACCTGTCTGTGAGCCACGCAAATTAGCCCGAATACGCTGTAGCCAGTGCCTGGTGGCTGAAGCTGGCCTGGGTAGCAGCACTCCTAAGTATACAGAGAACTATATTCACCTCTCCTGGGGAAGCTGATATGGAAACCCGACAACTTACATTTATAGAAAATCATCACTAACGAGTTGTTATTGAACAGCCTTAAGGTCATCTGGCCATTTGGGTGAATTCATACTTAGAGACAGAACTTAGCTTCAAAGGGGTTATTTCTAGAATCAAGAGGATAATGGCTCATTGTATGCTTCATAGCTCTCTTGTTGGAGGAGGAACTAGCAATAACTTGACGGTCCTAGGAAATTCATACCTTCTGTAGTTATTTATTCTGCAATCATCTGTGTGATGACCTCTGTCCGGCTGGAGAGGGTACCAGGACCCTTGGACAATCTTTCCTTTCAGTCCAAGGCTTCTTAGCTACTGGGGCACATGATATCTTTTCTTTAACTCTGAATAAGACAGACTGTCACTCAGAGCACATCCTATTGTATAGCTTGAAGCTTTCCATTTCAAAAAACACCATTTATATAAATTATGATAAAAAGGAAGAAAACGAGATGGTAAGCAAAACTGTTATGTTCTGCTCTCTACTGTGAGAATCTGTACACGCTTGGCACTGTAAAATGCATATTCCAGAATAAAGGACTTTACTTTTCACATCCCAACCAGACCAAAAGAGCGTGCATATTTGGACAGCATTACTGCCCTGTGAAGTAGGAAGATGAGGCAAAACCCTGTGGAGGCTGCAAACAAGCTTCCCCTGTAAAGCTCTGTCTACCCTTTGTGAGCTGGAGCTTTACTGCTTCAACACACTTCAGCAATCCAACAGGAGGACCTTCCCATGGGCTGAGGATTCATGGTGTGTGTGTGTGTGTGTGTGTGTGTGTGTGTGTGTGTGTGTGTGTGTAAGAAAGAGAGAGAGAGAGAGAGAGAGAGAGAGAGAGAGAGACAGAGAGAGAGAGAGAGAGAGAGAGAGAGAGAGAGAGAGAGAGAGAGACTTCTTGTAATCACTAAGGATTTTAGTGAAAAACAATTCTGACAGGCACGTGTCACTGACAGTTCTAAAGACTTCTCTCACTGCTTGGCAAAATATTGATATATATTATAATTACTTAGGGCTGGCTAGGCATCAAGACGTCTTTCCGGATTAAGAATGTCCCTGAGGGGCTGGCGTGTAGCCAGCTGGTAGACTGTTCGCTTAGCAGGTACAAGGCCAGGTGTCAATCCCCAGCAGCAAGAATTGAAAATAAATAAAAATCATTTTCAATCTCCTAAGGAAAAACAACAAAAGTTCTCTGAAGTAAGGCACAATACCTTATCTTTTTAAAAATTCATTAAATTGGTTGGGTGTGGTAGTGCACACCTTTAATACCAGCACTGGGAGACAGAGCCAGGTGGATCTCTGGGAGTTCAAGGCCAGCCTGATTTACAGATCGAGTTCCAGAACAACCAGGGAAGTTACACAGAGAAATCCTGTCTCAAAAAATCAAAAGAAAAAGAAAAGAAAAAAAGAAAAAATGTAGACCAGCTGGCCTTGAACTCAGAGATCCACCTGCCTCTGCCTCTCGAGTGTTGGGATTAAGGACATGTGCCATCACCACCCAGCCTGACACTAATTTCAATAAATCAATTTATAATTTCCATGAAGACAAGAAATACCTTTTCTTCTTCATTTGAGTAATTTTTACATGTTAGATGTTTAATTAATTTCCAGAACAATGCACTAATGACTAATTATTCTGTTATGGTAAGATGCACATATGTGTACATGTGTGCTTGTATGTTTGTGCAGTGAGTACAGTGTGGATTGAACCCAAGGCCTTGCCCATGCTAGGCAAGTGCTCTACCACTGAGCTACACCCTGAGCTCTCAGATAATTTTGGATACATTCGAATTTACCACAAATTCTACTTTTCTCCTTTATCTCCTCCCACTACTCTCCTAGTTTAATGAAACAGTCTCCTCGTCCCCAAGTCCTGGGTCTCTTTCCTCTGGATTACCAAGCAACAGGTTAATCTTTCTGAAGCAAAGTTTAAAAACCAAAACAAGCCACCTTAACCTCTTGGAATTATGTCTCAGCTTGAGGCCTGCCACTGAAGGCCCCCCGTAATAATGAACAGAAGCTCTATCAGGTGGCTTCTGTTCCACTGGCTCCAACTAAAACACTTTTCCCAGTAGCCAATCGACATTTTTACAGATCGGTGTCTCTGTTCACATCATTTCTTTTTCCTTTCAATAGTTGCCTACCAAAATTTTATATATCTCCTTAGATCCTTCTCTTCTAACCATTCTCTTGAAAATTTTTTTTGTTTTTTTAAAATCTGAACTGGGCATGTAGCTCAATGGTAGTGTACACACACACACACACACACACACACACACACACACACACACACAATCTTTCTATTCAAGTTGATAAAGTTTGCACCTTTATGGTATTGGTTCCAGATCCTCCTTCATTTATATGATATTTTGAGAAAGGGCCTGGCTGGGCCTTGAACTCAGAGATCAGTTCTCTGCCTCTGCCTCCCCAGTACTAGGATTAAAGATGTGCGTTCCTTCCTTTATATGAAATGTGACCTAGTTTTCCTTCTTTACTGTAAATATTTGGAGTAGAGATTATATCTTATTAACTTTCCAGTACCTGCAATAATAGAAGGGAACGTCCCCATGAACCCTCAATTTTCGTATGTACAGATCCCCTGATAGGCTTTATAATTCGTTAACATAAATTTTGCCATAATTATGGATTCCTATTCCTATTTACATGGTGTCCTAGTTAGCTTTCTGTTGCCGTGATAAACACCATGACCAAAAGCAATTTGAGGAGGAAAGGGTTTATTTGGTTTATATGACCAAATTGCAATTCATCGTTGAGGCAAGAACTCAAGCAGGGAAGGAAGCTGGAGGCAGGGACTGAAGCAGAGGCCAAGGAGCAAGACTGCTTCCTGGCTTGCTCAGCTTCCTCCCCTCCATCCATCCTTCCTTCTTTCCTTCATTCCTTTCTTTTTCTTTTTTTCTTTGTTTTTGGTTTGGTTTTCAAGACATGGTTTCTCTGTGTAGCCCCGGTGGTCCTGGAACTCATTCTACAGAGCTGGCCTTGAACTCAGAAATCTGCCTGTCTCTGCCTCTTGAGTGCTGGGAGTAAAGGCGTGCACCACTGCCTGGCTCAGGCTGCTTTTTTTCTTTCTTTCTTTCTTTCTTTCTTTTTTTTTTTTTTGGTTTTTCGAGACAGGGTTTCTCTGTGTAGTTTTGGTGCCTGTCCTGGATCTCGCTCTGTAGAGCAGGCTGGCCTCGAACTCACAGAGATCTGCCTGGCTCTTCAGGCTGCTTTCTTATACCACATAAGACCACCAGCCCAGGGGTGGCACTGCCCATGTGGGCTGGGCCCTCCCACATCAATCATTATACAAGCCAATGCCCCAAAGACTTGCCTACGGGCAAGTGATGGAGGCATTTTCTCAGTTGAGGATCCCTCTTCCTAGATGACTCTAGCTTGTGTCAAGTTGACAAAAACTAACCAGCCCACATACAAAAATACTCCACAAAGAGAAAACCAAATGGATCTGGTATCACTCACATTGTAACAGGCCTCCAGACCTTAGCATAACTGACTCCATGGTAGAGACACCATTCTGACCTTAAAACCCAGCATGCAGGCCCCACATACCTGCCAAAATGGAAACAAAGACCTAATCCGTCAAAGACCTAGTCCACCGTTCCAGAAAAGTTCCTAAATGTACTGACCTTGCTTTATGGTTTCTGTAGTTCTGCTTCTTGCTAATTGTGACAACCTGGCTATGGTTTGTGTACATGAAAGACAAAGGGATGTAAGGATTTACAATCCCTGCAGGATTCTGGCAAGTTCCCAATACAGCTGCCAGCCAGCAATAAAGAATTTCTTTTCTATTTTAAGAGTGCCTTTGTGGTAGTCTCTGGTGGGCTTATCTTAAAACAACACGTTCACATGACCTAATTAATCCTTCTGTATATTTTCATATGTCTTTTCTCCATATCCATAAGATTATAAGGACCCAGAGGGCAAGGGAGATATTTCTCTATCTCCACAGCGTACCTGACTATGTCAGAAAAGCAGACTGCTCACCTGAGTGGAAGAGAAGCCTCCATATGCATTGCGTTGCTTGGCCAACCAAGCCACTATGCTCGTGGCCTTGGCTACTTCCTCTTGAGTCAGGCAGTTCTTGGTGAGATGAGCCAACAACACATAGGCTGTAAGTTCTACATCCACTGCCTGAGGCTCGGACCAAGGACTGGCATCTGCAACATCAGGTTTCTGGTTCCAGTGAATGGATTCTCCTACAGAGAAGAAAGAATCACTGTAAAGGTTTGCCAAGAGCTAACGGATTTTCTCATTTTCACTTAGTAAATATCACACCTTAAAGTGGAGAAGTGTCAGCCAAGAATCAATTGTGGGTTAGAAAATACTTCTCAGAATCATCTGATTCAGTTAGCCCTAAGTATGTGTGATGTGTGTGTGTGTATGCACACACACGTGCGTATGTGCAAACAACCACACATAACTCCCTAAGGTGAAGCTAGAAGGTCAATAAATGTTCTTGCTGCAGAAATACATGAGAAGCATTCTTGTTAGTTTAAAAGTTCCGATGCTGATGAAAGTAAGTTGGCAAAAACTTCTGATAAGAATTTCGTGTGCTTGGGGGCACTTGTTGCTGCTGAATAAGATTTCAGTAATGTTCATTATTTGCTTCACTTCTTCAAAGGCCATTTTGAAAACAAAAATGGTAAGATGTGAGCCGAGCGGTGGTGGCGCACACCTTTAATCCCAGCACTCGGGAGGCAGAGCCAGGCAGATCTCTGTGAGTTCAAGGCCCGCCTGGTCTACAGAGCGAGATCCAGGGCAGGCTCCAAAGCTACACAGAGAAACCCTGTCTCAAAACAAAAACAACAACAACAACAAAAAAAGGTAAGATATGTATCTGAATGCTAAGAAATCATAGAAGAAAATATGCTAATGAAAGTCATCAAATAAAGCGTACTGATAGGGCAATCAGGTAGAACGTGGGGCAAAAATAAACCTTGATGACAAGTAACCTGAAAAAACACATGGACATAAAGAGTGGGAGAAGGCTGTTTAAAGAGAAGTTGAGATAATGAATCACTCAATGAGGTCATCTAACTGGAAGAACAAAGCAGAAACATGTGAGCTACAATTCAAGATAACGCCAAAGGGACAAGCACAATGAATCAATCTAATAGGGAACAGGTGTGTCCTGCCCACTCTCAACCAGAGTCATGTACAAGACAAAATCTATCCTGAGCTCACAGGAGGGGACAATATGGGACTGGTGTTCATATAGATGGAAGCTGAGATTAAATTTCTGACTGGAAATATAATTCTACATATGTAAATAAAGAAAATGTACCGATGTTTCACTTACGACTTATAACTTCAAATATTATTCTAAATATATCCAATTTGATCTCAGACCAAATATCTCCAAAATAGTTGTATGACACCAGTAAACCTGACCAACTTCAACAGATGCAGTCCCATGTTCCGAATATGCAGTGATGTCTTTTGAGGACTTAAATGTACTTTCTCTCACAACTCCCAATGATGAGCTTGTGATTCAACTTCTACCAAAATAATCCCTAAATTTGAACATATGTGGGGCAGAGAACGGCACAGAAAATGATGGATAACTCACAGCACACCTTAACAATTCCAAAGAATGCCTACCATGACCAACATACCTGAGACAGTGGCCTGTTGATCTAACTTGTGAAGAAGAGCACTTCTGATTTCCATTTCTCCAGCCAGAGAGAAGGTATAAGCTAATAGGGCCTGGGTGTAGAGGTTGTTAGTGGAGGGCACAGATTTCCTGAGGCACTGCAGACCTTGTCTCACCATCGAGTCCTAAAAGGTCAAGATGAACAACTGAATTCATAAGGCACTTCTCATAAGATGGGAAGCAATAAGGATATCATCATATCTTCCTTGACTTTAACAGAGTGAATAGTGGGCCAGTGGTTCAGTGAATAATGTCACTTGCCACCAAGCTTGATGACCTGAGTTGGATATCCAAAGCCCATGTAGCGGAAGCAGACAACCAACTCCTGTGAGTTATCTTCTAATCTACACACACACACACACACACACACACACACACACACACGCACGCACGCACGCACGCACGCACGCACGCACGCACATACACAGAATAAAATATAAAATATAATGACAGGGTGAATAGGAACAAAGAAGAACAAATGTCTCTAGGAACAGGCAAGACAAGGAGTTAGAAAACTCACATCGACCGTCTTTCCCATCTCCAGCAGTGCAGCTGTGATGTACGCAGTCAAGGAAATCTCATCGTCAACACCACCCTAGGGGGAAGCAGGGAGATGGGACATCAGAGCTGGAGCCAATGCCTCCAAGAACGTGCAGAGTGAAGAAGTCGTCTCCACCGGAGGTCTCTGCAGCCCTGACTGCCGGGACACACATGAGGTAAGAAAGACTTCAACGGAAGCCACAGGAGGAGGCGGCCTGAGATCGCCAGCTGGGTGGGCACTTAGAAACCCTAAGAGGGGTTAGATCAGAGGTTAAAGGTGGAGGAATAAGTTTCTCACAGGGACCCCCCCCCCCCCCCAGGAACACAAGCCCAGCCCCTTATCCAGGAAAGATGAAGTGTAACCTTCCCTGCTCGACACGGTTTCTAGAAAGAGCTTTGGAAATCTGGAAAACTCCGGAATCTAAATTATCCTTATTCCATAGAGAAGAAAATAAGTACTTAAAGACATGAAATGGCTTGCCCATGGAGGCACAGGTAAAACACTGTAAGAATTTGAAGTTGCAGAGTTTAACTGGTGTTTTCACGCCGAACCACTGAACTTGATGACACGGTGATGAGTTTCTTAATGGGCTATTTGGCTCCGGTAAGAAAGAAGGAGAAAAAACCGAAACCCTGGAATCTTTTTTTTTTTTTAATATTTATTTTTATTTTTATGTGCATTGGTGTTTTGCCTGCATGCATGTCTGTGTGAGGGTGTCAGATCTTGGAGTTACAGACAGCTGTGTGCTGTCATGTGGGTGCTGGGAATTGAACCAAAGTCCTCTGGAAGAGCAGTCAGTGCTCTTAACCTCCAGCCTAAAACCCTGGAATCTTGTTCTAGTCAACTCCTGTTGTGTACCTTGACAATGAGGGGCAGGGGCAGCGCCTTTGGAGTCTGGCTGCAAAGTCTCAAGTCTTAGCCCTGCTACCCGTTGGCTTACAGCGTGGACAGTTTACCGAATCTCTGGGCCTCTGTTTCATCTGTAAGTGAGGTTAATAGCAGCATATGGGTACTTGGCTCTCTGGTGTGTTGTAAACATTAAGTATCAAACAAGTACTGAGAACAGTACCTGGTACAGAGCAAAGCTCTTACAAAAGACACTGCGAAGTGGCTTTGCTTCGAGCAGTTGCAAGAGACCCAGAGACTGTCTGGTCCAGTGGTCTGAAACTTCAGCTGCTGGTTCTCACTCCCAGCTTCTACTCACTGTCTGGGGTAGGAGCCGGGATTTGCATTTCAGACAAATTCCCAGCTGATGCTGATGCCCTTGATCTGAACACTAGACTCTGGAAACTCTTCTCTTTCTATAGACATGAAGACTGAAAACCAGACCAAGACCACCCACAGCAGGGATAGACCCGAAAAGGTCCTCCCGGACACAGTGGGGGCTGCAGACCCCTGGGCAGACCCCCACCTTCATCGCTGTGTGCAGCAGCTTTCCCACATTGTCATAGCAGCCGCTGGGGAGCTGGTTTCCCGCCATCCACCTGAGGGCATCCTGGATGTTCTTGTCATCGATGAAGATGAATTTCTGAGCTTGGCCAAAACATTTAGTGACAAAGGCTGTCAACCTGCACGGGTGAAGAAAAAAAGCAGAGTAAGAAGGGGGAATCTCCAGACGACGGCACACAATCCCAGTTCGTTCTGGTTCTAGAAAGGGGCCAAGACACAGTGCACTGGAGACCTAGAAAAGGGTGAACTAAGGCCCGGGTGAAAGAGAGAGGGACTTGACCAGGTGTGAGCAAAACTAAGCAGCGCTGAAGGGCAGAGGCTGAGAGCAGGAGGAGGGGATTGCAGGGAGAGAGAGGGGAGAGGGGGTGCCTCAAGAGTGAGGTTCTGGAGTACGGAGCCCATTGGGAAGCCCGCAGTGTTACCATGTGTTGCCATTTCCATCCTGTTCCCCGAAGGCGCTATACGAGCCATTGCTGTGTTTATACGTCAGTTCCTTCTGGTACCCTGAGGAACCAAGATGTGCTTTTAGACCTCACGACAACTTCAACTCACATCATCAAGATTTTCAAGGGTGTGGGTCTCTCCAGACACTAAACTTCTCCCTAGCTTATCGACCTATTGTAAACCTTCCAGAAGGGTGTTCAATGAAGAAAGGTCTGACTTACCTATCTCCAGGAAGCCCACTGCCCGAGACCTGATCTCCTCAGTCAGCAGCCCTGTCTTCTCCAGGTACTGCAAGACATAGATGGTGGGAGCAAAAGCGACCATGTTCTGCTCCCCACAGCCACCGGGCATCTGTACCAGACCATCCAGGTGTTGGAGAGCGGTGCCCATGATGTCTCCTGCCATTAAGATAGAGAAATAAGCATGTGGTGAAAAAGAAAAGAAGAAATTTTGTCTTGTTTTTGTTTGGTTTTGTTTTTTTCAAGAGACAGAGTTTCTCTGTGTAACCTTGGCTGTCCTGGAACCCACTCTGTGGACCAGGCTGTCCTCAAACTCAGAGATTTGTCTGTCTCTGCCTCCTGAGAGCTGGGATTAAAAGCGTGTGCTACCACCACCTGGCCAGAAGGAATTCTTAAGAATTGTGACTTTTATTTATTTATTTATTTTTGACAAACACATATTAGGTGAGATTTAGTGAGAGCTTGCTGTGTGTTTTAAGGAGAAACACTAAGTTCAACATGTTCTCTACTTTTAAAGAGCTCACAGTTAGTTAGGGGCTGGAAAGATGGCTCAGTGGTTAAGAGCACTGACTGCTCTTGTAGAGAACCTGGGTTGAGTTCCCAGGACTTATACGGTGGCTCACAAGCTACTGTAACTCCAGTTCCAGGGGATCTGATGCCCTCTTTCTGGCCTCTGTGGGCACCAGACAGCAAACGTACATCCACGCAGACAAAACACCCCCACACATAAAACAAAACAAATAAACAAGCAAAAAAGGGGGTTCATAGTCAAGAGGCCAGCATCAGGAAACAGTTACATTTCTTACAAACAAGTCTAACACAGCTTTCTAATACTGGGCATGTAAAGGTACAGGAGCTCAGGAAAGCACACAGTTTGTCCAAGAGAGTACAGGGATTTTTAAGTGGACATGTTGCCAGAGACGTTGCATGTGACATAACAAATCCACCATACTTAGCCATAATACCCAAACTCCTCAACTGCACATAAATTTACTCTCAAAAGAGTGCATTCCTCCCTGACACTCATAATACGGATACTCTCTCCAGGTTACACCTACGGACACACCCCGTAAGCCAGCTAGCAGGATACGGTGACTCATTTCAATTCAAATCTACAAATAGGTACTCGATATGAACTGTGTGACAGGAATCTGTCAGAGACAGAAAGGAAAAAGACACGACCCATGTTCTCAGGGGAAGGTGAATCTCGTGAGCTGGCCCACTGGAGGGAAATGAATGCAGCAGCAGAGTTATGGATGCATCACAATCACAACAGAGAAAGTGACCCGGAAGGAATCTTAGAGAGTGAGAGAATGAAGAAAGGGACCGAGCGGTACCCGGCTCCTGCCAGGTGCTAGATGTTGTGGTGACAACTCTATAGTTGTCACATATCTTAGTCCCACGCCAGTCCCGAGAGGGGGAAGGGAGGCTGGGGTTGTGTGTGAACTTGTTCCGGTCACGTAGTTCAGTGGCAAGATGACTACATCCAACTCCAGGTCCACTCATTTCCACTGTTCTCCCAAAGGCGTAAAGTGCACTGTGCGCTATCTGTGTGAACATGGCTGTTACCTTCTGAACTGAACACAAATGCTTCACTGTTAAATGGCTGCAGCAAACATTTTATCTCTTCTCTACCCAGTTTATAGATACCCTAAACCCAAATACATATCAAACGTCTGTAACAGCGAGCTTCCTCCTGCCCCAGTAATTTCATTGTTTAAAAGATTTTATTTTTATCCTGACTCAATTCCTTCATTTTTTAAAAAGATACGTATTAAGTGCATGAGTCCGTGTGTGCATGTGTGTGTGTGTGTGAGTGTGTGTATGCAGGTACACTCAGAAGCCTGAAGAGTGTGCTAGATCCCTTGGAGCTACAGTTACAAGCAATTTTGAGTCAACTGACATGGTCCCTTGGTCCTCTGGAAGAGAAGAATGTGCTCTGAACCTCCAGCCCCAAACAACGCCTTCATCTGAAACTAGATTTATAACCCTATCGGGGGCATTGCTCTTGTACGGGATTTACTTTTCTTCTTTCACTCCTTCAGACCGGGGACACCTGCTGCAGGTCCACATGCTGCTCACCATGCCTCTGCAGCCTCTAGTCCACCTTGTCCCTTCCGAGCACGCTGCTTACCCAGAGCAGTGACATAAGCCTTGGCCGAGTCGGGAACAGTATCCACAGGGAGCTCCAGGGAGACAGAGTCTGAAGCTACCTCTCCTGTGACCACAGAGAAAAGGTGACGTGGGTGGTGGAATCATGGGATTCTGAATCAAGTTCCGTGACCGAGGGTTTCCTACACACAGTGTTCTCCGGTACTTTCTATGGGGTGGCATGCAGCTGTGTTTAAGCCAATTCACAGTGATTTTTGCTGAAAATAAATTTCAAGCAGTCCTACATGTGCTGCTTAGAATTTTCTTCTTCTTCTTTTTTAAATCCTGCCTTTCAGTTCCTTGATCCCAGCAGGGGTAACAACCTAGACTCCCGTTTCCCTTCTAGTCCTGCACACTTCTCTGCTTTTTTGCTTGGTTGGTTTGGTTGGTTTGGTGACAAGGTCTCTCCCTGTGTGGCCCTGGCTAGCCTGGAACTCTAGTTTAGACCAAGTTGACCTCAAACTTGTGGTGATCCTCCTGCCTCTGCACTCAACTGGGATTATAGGTTGCACCACCACATCCAGCATAATCCTCCTTTTGTGTATGAAAACCACCTGTTGCCCAAGGGGCGTCTTCCCAGCCACCCTCTCACCTTCTGGACACAGCAATGAGCTGTGAGTCTTCTCCACGAGGACCCCTTCCGGCTGTATGATACAATGGGGTGAGCATCAGATGAACAGCATGATGGGAACAGAAGCAGGAGGAAGAAGAGGAGGCCCTGCCCATGTTCCCACACCTCCCTCAGAATTTTAGAGAAGGGAGATTTTTCTTTGAAGCATAGAAGGACCCTGTTTCAATCCAGGGATCGAATCCAGGCTCTTTCTATAAACATCTTTCCAGACACAGCCTACAGCTAGGGGAACCTTTAGAAAACTTTTTAGCAGCAAGGTTAACCATGGGGTTCATAACGGGTTAAAAAAGCAACTGATGAGGTCATGAATTTGAGTAAGGGAAGCTAACATTTATTTGACTCTTGGCCGTGGGCCTGGCATCACATTGAGCGCTTTCACGGGCCACAGGTATGGTTAGGCAGACGGCTAAGACAAGAGGGCCAAGGGAGGAGAAGGCAGAACTTTCCAGACTGGAGGTGGAGCATGAGGGCTGTGGAACTGACTGTCGGGGTGGGGCACTGAGCATCCTGTGTGGGTGTCGTCTCCACCTCTGATGCCAAAAGGAAAGACACTCACCTTGACAAGAACTGGCTTGACAAGAGTGTCGCTCCGGCCTCTGTTAGGGACAACCCCCTTCCGGCCCCCACAGAGGTCATCGCTGTCTACAATCTTCGTACTAATAGTGAAGTTAACATGACCTGAGGGGAGACAAAGGAAGGGGAGTGTCACCATAACAACCAGAGGGGCCAGTGAGGCCTCTTCCCCTTTAGACTCTCAAACGGGCATGGCCCATCCATCACCTGGGACCTTGTCCACAGTGCAAGCTCTAGCTTAAAGGCCTGGTGTGCAGCCCAGATTCTGCACTTCTCAGGTATTCCTGAGTGATGCCGGTGAGGAGGAGGCAGTATGAAAGGTGACTTCTAAGGGTGCGGGAGCCCCGAGTTTTGATAATTATCTCTTTTGGGGTATGGGCTGGATTGAGTGACTCCATTGAGTAGGGTAGGGTGTTTGGTTTTTTTTGTAGTTTGGGTGCTGAGGGTGGAAGTAGGGACCTTGTGACACATTCTGGGCCATCACTCTGCCATTGAGGCAGGTCCCCAGCCCAAGTGACTCATGTTTAGTGAGGAGACAGAGCAGAGTAATGGGTTAGCCCTTCCAAATGTTACACAAAAGCTCCAGGTTCTCTCTAGTGAGCAGGCTTGCCAGCCACGTGCTCTGGAGGACAGCTGCTCTGTGATGAAACAGCCCAGAGAAGACTCGTGTGAGACGTGGAATGGGGGCTTCAGCCCACAGCTGAAGCTAAGAATGTGGCGTTTGGACCATGAGCCTGCCAGAAACAGGGACTTGGAGGTGAACTTGAAAGCAGATCTTCTCTCAAGTCTCCGGGTAAGACCACAGCCTTGGCTCGCAGCTTGATAGCATCATGACAGGCTTCAGTGCCACATAAACCAGGTGTAGTCACATGTGTCTATAATCCCAGCACTTGGGAGCTCGAGGCTTGGATCCAAAGTTCAAGACAATCCTCAGCTACATAGTGAATTTGAAGCCAGCCCGGAATATATGTGACTGTGTATAAATAAATAAATGTTTGCTCTTCCAACCAACTAAGTTTTTCCAATAGTGTATAACTATTAAATCAAAGGCCATCTTTTGATTGCAGGATTTTACTCCCTGAGAAACAGCCAGCGGGTTGGTATGAAGATTAAAGGAGTTAGTACAGGGGCTGGAAGGGTGGCTCAACGGTTAACGTCTCCAGCTGCTCTTGTAGAGAACCCAACACCCACATGGTGACTCACAACCATATATAACTCCAGTTCCCGGGATCTGATGCCCCCTTCTGACCTCCACAGGCTCCTACATGCACATGGCACATGGATATGCACTCAGGCACATACACATACACACAAAATTAAAAAAAAAAATTTCTAAAAATGGATTGGTACATTAAAGCAGTCAGCATAGTCCTTGTCCCATGGTGGGTCCTTGTCCTGTTATAATACCAAAAGCTCGCCTTTCGCACTCAGAATATTCTAGATTGGATACAGTTGATTGTCCCTTTGAGCCTTTCCTTATTACCCATCACACAGGCTCAGAAGGGAATGGGTAGAGGCATATAAAAAGGAGGAAAGCAGAGACAAGCAGACGCAGCAGGGAAGCACGGAGGTCTTGGATCCTGTTGGCTTCCCGGCCACGATTCCTCTCTTACCCAGCTTGACAGCCGTGATATCCCAGTGGAAGGTCTTGGCTTCATCAGCACACAGGCAGCTGGAGGCCTGACGATCTGCCCGTGACTCCACGCGGTACTCATCTGACGGGGCCAGGCGAGTCTGAATCTGGAGGATTAAAGACATAAGAGGTCTGAGAGAGGACCACGATCGTGCAGGCCTGGAAACCCCGAGACCTGGGAAGGCTGAGGCAGGAGCTCGAGTCCAAGTCCGCTTTGGGCCACAGAGGGAGTTCAAGGCCAGTGGAAGCAACTTTGTGAGACTCTTTCTCAACAATAAAAAGTGAAAAGCAGGCTGGGAGGTGGGAACGGGGTGAGAGAGGATAACGGGAGGTGGGAGTGACCAGGATATATTCATGTATGGAACTGTCAAAGAATAAACACGTACATAAATAAATAAAAAGAGTGCTGGGTGGTCGAGGATTTGACTAAGGGGCTTGAAGGCATGCGTTCAACTCTCAGTATGAAGGAGGGAAAGAAG
Source organism: Peromyscus eremicus (assembly GCF_949786415.1). Classification (NCBI taxonomy): domain Eukaryota; kingdom Metazoa; phylum Chordata; class Mammalia; order Rodentia; family Cricetidae; genus Peromyscus; species Peromyscus eremicus. The sequence goes on from NC_081418.1 coordinate 133,537,778, forward strand.
GGAGGTGGGAAGGGAGGGGAGGGGAGGGGAGGGGCGGGGACAGAGGAAAGGGTGATCTAGGGACTCAGGGCCTGTGACAGCGGCAGGACGTCTCCCAGGGGAATCGGGTATGCTTCCAGTTCAGGGATGGACTCGGAGTGGGCCTGAGGCTCCAGGGCCACACTGCTCCGGCATCCCCACTCTCACCCTGATGCAGTCCTTTAGGTAATTGAAGACCGTGGCTGTAAGGCGGAAGGATTCTCCACGAACGACTGAGTAAGGGAGCGTCAGATCAACAAAGAATGGCTGGAAAGCCGTCAGCCCAACAGTAGGCGAAAGGCCGAAGCCTCTGGACGGCGAGGTGCAGAATGTCATAGCCTTCCACTCCGTGATGGTATCAGGAACTGTGACCTGGACCACCTGGTTTCCTGAGTTACTGTGGACACAACAAGAACCCAAGTGAGGTGCGGGGCCGGAGAGCATTAGAGAGAACTGATCTGCACACGGAAAAGTAGAGGCTCCTGGACGTAAATCCTGGGGTGAGGGAGATGCTCAGATGCGGGAGAAGGGGTGTCACGGTTATGTGGCCTGTGGCTTGCACATAGTCAGTGGTTCTAAGCATCCGTGTGGATTTGGGGCGAGCGTGCAGTCTGCACTACGTGGGTGTGAGGTATGAGTTTGAGTCCTTGTTTTAGGACCCGGGGGGAGGAGTTTCTGACATGGAGATTTTCGAAATGACGACTCTGAATTTTCTGCATCACTTACTCGACCGGAAACAGTTCCCACAGCCAGGTCTCCGGGAAGTACTGGCGGACCTGAGAGCCCTCTGTCTGCGGCGATGGCGACGCGAACCCAGTCTTTGGGGCAATACCGCCACCTGCTGACGAGGCTGAGAAGAAACATTTGGGAAACAACACTCGCGTTGTGAGACTGCTAGTGAGGAACTCAGAGCAAATCGGAGAAGTCACACTAAGCAAAGGACTGCCAAGGAGAGGCGAGGTCAGGAGGGTCACTGGGGAAGTCCGGCCAAGAGCTGTGGCCAGAGACTGGACAGATAAGGGACCCAGGCTCCAAAGGCTCTTCCTTGGAGAGACACGTCCTGCATCTCCGACCCAGTACCAATCTGAGGCGACACTCAGTGCAAGGGCAGAGGAGGTTTCCAGGGTCCCAGCGCCCAGAGCCGCAGCTTACCTCCCTCCATGGTATCGCTGTAGTGTTTTGGGCGGTAACTGCAGTCTACCGGCTTCTTGATTTTGGCATTCGATAGAATTTTCAAGCCCATGTCCTGATAAGCACCGAAGAGACCATGAAGTATGAAGGGGGCTTTTTACCTTACGACCAGACCTCCAAGGTTTGAATCAAAATATCCTTTTGTTATTAATGGTGAGACCATTAATGTTATCACCCAGCATTCAGCCACGGAGACCGGCCTGCTTATTAGCTCACTTGTGGTCTGGGTGTGCAGCTCAGTGACAGAAAGCATTGGGGTGGCATTCGGGGCCCTGGGTCCCATCCCCCCAACCAGAAGGAAAGGAAGATAACATTGCCTGAGACTTCAGTGTGACTAACGAGGCCTAACTAGCGCAGCCTTAAATTCATTAAAAATAAAGGTGTTTCTGCTTCTCCCAAATGTCACTGTGTCCTCAGTGTTTGACTTCTGAGGGCAGAGGCCATACCAGCTTAACCAGTCCTACAAAACCACGAGTGTTACAGAAAAGCAAGCATTAGGAAGAACACTCGGATGAAGAAGACGCGGCCTCTGACTGTGGACATCTCCTGGTCGGGCTTGGCTCACACAGCATCCCAAGCCCTGCTCTTAAAACAGGTATAAACTGTTTTCTATGACAATACAGGCCTCTGGGTTACCTCTCCCACTGTTCTTTCTCAAGTGTCACCTGTGAGGGCCGTGGAAACAGTTCTAGGACAGCCTCACACAGTGGTTCTTTGAGCAGGCAAGTTCTCCAGGCAGAAGAGCCTACAGAGACTGTCTCACAGGTCAGAGCCTCCCCCACATCCTTCCTGCCCGCATCGGCCGCTCTGCTCTCTTAGATGTGGGGTACCCTTCCCCTGTTCCCACACCATCGTTTTCACAAAAGCCTCAGGGCATCCACCTGGAAGAAACTGAACAGGTCCGCGCCTTCAGAGTGCCAGGGTCTCCAGATGATGGAATGCCTGCCCAGTCCCTCTCTGGGCACAGGATCGATGAGGGGTTGAGGAAAGTCCCATGGGCCAAATGCCGGGCACTCATCATACTCAGCCACTTGGTAGGGGTAGAAATTGTACCAGGATGGAAACATCCCATAGACCTGCGATGGGGGAGGGGAGAACAAGCCCAACTCAGTGCAGCCGGTGGGGACCACGCCCACTGTGGCCACAGCTCATGCTGTCTCGCTTCACTTGTATGGATTCTTCTGTTTATTCTATGGTAACCTCTATGGCACTTTCCCGGGTCCTCATACTTCCTATTTCATCCCTCTTCCTTCTCAGCATCCATATTACTATGTCCTTCAAATACCTTTATTCCTTCTTCCTCCCTCCCTCCTTCCTCCTCCTCTCCCTTCCTTCCTTCCTTCCTTCCTTCCTTCCTTCCTTCCTTCCTCCTTCCCTCTCTCCCTCCATCCTTCCCTCCCTCCCTCCTTCCTTTCTTTCTTCCGTTCTGGCCTCACTATATAGCCCAGGCAGGCGATGAACTGACGGCCTCAGCCTCTCCAATGTTGGCATTACAGGTGTGTGCCACCACCACACAGGGCTCTATTTCCAAGTCCTCCGCAGCTTTCCCAGCACCTTTCATCGGGCTCTTATTTCCCTAGGACTCGCGCTCACTGCCGTGCTCTGATGCAGTTGAGTTGTTCTCTCCATCATCTCCTTGGCCCCACCCCTCCCAGACCACTCACAGAGCTGTTGCTCAGCTCGCTCTCGGGCCTGAGGAGCAGAACACTCTCATCCACAGCCCGGACCGCACACAGGGACCCAGGCGCTGCCTGCAGCTGTAACTCCACTTCTGTTCCTGGGAGCTGCTGGGAAGGCGAGAAGCCGATGGAGACCTGGGGAAGAGAAAGGTATGCAGTGGGGATCCAGTCATCCTGGACAGCGGGTGAAGCAAAGGGACCTGGGCCACCAGCCAGCGAGCCTCTGCCTGAGATCCAACCCATTCCATCACTGTTAGATTACTGATAACATATATTTCTGTCATACTAGAATGTTACGACAGAGATGGAAAATGTGGGGAGACTGATCAAGTTTAGAAGAAAAACCTGGGGGCCGGGGATATGTGGCCAGCTGTGGCGTCACATGCTTATAACCCCAGCACTTGGGAGACAGAGGCAGGAGGGTTGCTGCAAATTTAAGGCCAGCCTGGGCTACATAGCAAGGCCTTGTCTCAAAAATAAAGAGAAGAGGAGGGAAGGAGAGAGAAAGGGAGGGAGACGAAGGGCAAGGAAGGGAGAGAATACTGGAACAGAGCGGGAGAACATGCCTTCTGAGACAGGCTCTCACTGTAGTTCAGGCTGGCCCTGAACTCACAATCATCTTACCCACCTCCAGCTCTGCTGTGACTTTAGAAGGGGGAAAGAGAAGGAGGAGGACGAGGAAGAGGGGGAGCAGGAGGAGAGGGCGTTGGGGAGACCAGTAAGGGAAGGGGCAGGACCAGAAGGGGGAAGAAAGAGATCTCGGCATAGATCTAAGACACTGAAGACACAGGTGCGGTGTGACTATCAACTTCCATATGCTCTTCAGACTGCGATGAACTCGCTGGCCTCCGACTCCATCATCACACACGAGGACTTTCTCTTCGAGTTACTCTTAACTGCCACCTTACCTGGTTGTCAAAGCACATCTCCACGGAGAACTGAATTTTGTCAGCTATGACACCTCCGCCGGGAAATATGGTGTAGATGACGAGGGAGGGGGAAGGGGCCATTCTGGAGGTGAAGGTCAGCGAGACGGAGAAGGAGCCTTTTGGTCCTGAAAAAGAAGAGGGGCAGAGGAGCAAGGCTGCACACCCACCTGCGCGGCTCTTCTCCAGTGTCTGGTGGGGCCTCAGGGTCCGCGCCGCCCCCCTCTTCTCTCTAGTGTCTGGTTGTTAGCATTCTTCTCCAGTCACCTCCGGGCATAGGAACTCTTCTCTAGGATCGCTCAAATCTCTGTCTCCCGGAAGCATGCACACTCACCTTTCTCTTTAACCTTCAGCTGCTTCTGCCCTTCCATCTGCAAACTCCCTTTCCCTGTTACCTACGGAAGAGAGAGAGAGAGAGAGAGAGAGAGAGAGAGAGAGACAGAGAGAGACAGAGAGAGAGACAGAGAGAAAGAGAGACAGAGAGAGACAGAGAGAGACAGAGAAACAAAAACAAATCTCAAAGCTCAGAAGTCAGTAGGAGCAGGGTCCCCTTCCTCTGGGCCCCCTACCTGCGGAGCATGTCTGCATCCCCACCGTGAACTGCAACTCTTTGCAGCTTCCCGAGCCTGCACAGCACCTCACCTAGCAGCTGTCTGCCTACCAGATAACGCTGCCTGCCCACAGGTCCTGAGGGCTCTTCTGCAAGTGGAGCCTTGGCTGAGAGCCAGAAAGAGGGTGGAGGAAACAAAGGACAGACGGCATTTAAAAAAAAAAAAATCCCTCACAGCAGAAGTCCGGGACTTCTCTAGGATCTCCAAGCTTTATTGTTTTATAATCCTTGTAGCATAAAGTCAGCCAAAAATCCATCATCACAATCGTTCTTTATTACAGTTCAATTAAGTGAAAATGAATCTTACACTGTCCAGAGGCGATCTGGCATCTGGCTCATGGAGGAGAATGCTGCTACTTCCTAGGCACTTCCTGCGTGCTCTTGCTTGAAATAGAACCCCTGGCTTCGTCTCGGCAGGCAGGCAGCCCTGCTCCTACCCAGTGCTCTCTGCCCAGTCTCAGCCACCCGACCAACCTGACTCTCAGAGCTCCTCAGGCCCAGCCCCCAGCCTCTTGTCCTACCCCTGTCCTGAGACCCCTGTCGATATTCCCACTGTGACTTATTTTCTGCACACTCCTCCTTAGTCTGCTGGGCCAAGATGGTTGTTTACAGCTTGCTGGAGACAGTGAAATGACAGAAGTAACCGGTATGATCCAGAGGAGAGACAGTCTCAGAAACTGAGAGAGAAGGGGAACAAAGACTCTCTCTGGGTCATGCCTCCTAAGGTTTATTTGCGTCTGGTTCCTTTAGTCGCCTGAGCGGCCAGGCACTTACTCATCTTTACACACTACTTGCTGTCCACCAGTTGGGGGTTTTGCTTCCCCACTGAGGCTGCTGTTGATGTCAACTTTCAGTTTATAACACTGCTTTGAATGTAGTCCAGAAGCCGGGCACGCCTTTAGACCTCGCACATGGGAGGCAGAGGCCGGTGGACCTCTGTGAGTTCAAGGCCAGCCTAGCAGAGGTAGTTTCAGGACATCCAGTGCTACACAGAGAAACCCTGTCTTGGGGGGCGGGGGCGGGGGCGGGGGGAGAATATAGTCCAGGGCTGGCAGGATGGATGGCTCAGTGAGTAAAGAAACCTGTGAAGCCTGGAGTCTATGTTCAAGCCTCAGAATTCATAGAAGGTAGGAGAGAACCAGTTCCACAGAGTCATCCTCTGGTCTCTACATGTTCAACACACACACACACACACACACACACACACACACACACACACACTGTGTTATGTATGTGCGTGTGTATATGCATGGCAGTGAAGGACTAGGGTACAGCTCAATGGTAGAGTGCATGCTGGGTTCAATCCTCAGCACCAACAAAAAGTCAAATTAAAGATTGAAACACAGAAGGATGGCGTTTCTGAGTCCCATATTCTCTTTCTCTCCCTTCCCACTCACTCACCTCGCTTCAGCCCTGGACTAACCATTTTCTTGGTTAATTTCTCATTTTGTTTCCCTACATAGTTACAATGGATTTTTGTTTAAAACAAAACAAAACAAAAACAACCCTCTTTGTCTGCAATCCCTCATCCCTTGCTGTATTTCAAGATGGCGCAATAGAGTTGCCTGTAGGTGTGTGCAAATACTGAACACGCCACAACATCCAGGCTTCCGTGATCACTAAAGTGCAGTGAATTGTAACTGAGGTATGCTTTAAGGATTAAATGTGTGCTGCTTGAAAGCCTTAGTTGAAAAAAGACTGTGAACATCTTTTATTCCTTTGACTTTTCGAAACTGGCTCTTACTGTGGAGCTCAAACTATCCTTGAACTCGCAAACAATCCTTCTGCCTCTGCCTTCTCGATGCTGAGACCACACGCCTATCTGGGTTTTGTTGGTTGTTTGTTGAGGTGGAATTTTGTGTAGCCCAGACTGGCCTTGAACTTCTGATCTCCTGCCTCCACCTCCTCAGTGTTGGGATTATAGGTATACACCACCACACCCAGCTTTCTGGTGTCTCAGCTTTTTAAATGTGTCTCTAAAATTCAGCAGTTCTACACATGCCCTCCATCTTATCTCCATCCAGGCATCTGTCTCTCCTCTCTGGCTGACTGTCTCTCGATACCCTTTCACAAGCCCCCATTTCCCAACTCACATAGTAGGAGAAGGTGACTTCTTGGTCTGGGCTTGCATCCTCTGGATCAATGGAATAGTCCACTAGCACCTCCTGGGTCTGACCACACCTCACCAGACCATTTGGCCGCCGGATGCCCAGGAAGCTGCGGGTGGTGTTGTAGAAGGGACGCAAGTGCAGATAGGCATTTTGGTAGTAATGAGGTACTTCCTTTGGATTATATACAACATCTTCTAGTTGGAACTTGCCCTGGAAGAAACAGAAGAGAAGAGAAGGAGGTAGAGGAAAAAGAAGGAAGGAAGGAAGGAAGGAAGGAAGGAAGGAAGGAAGGAAGGAAGGAAAAGAAGAAAGAGCGATGTGTGCTCCTCATCACAGAGCTCTTTCTCTCCAGTTTTCACTTCCTGAGAATGACAAATGACAAGTGGGCATTTTCCTAGAGGCCCAGCCAAGGACAGATGGGGAATCTACGAAATGGTATGTGCAGGAACATTGTGATGTAGAAGACAAAGGTAGGAAGAATGAATTACAGTTGTCAAGTGACGGGAGGTTGTGAGTGATACGCCTTCCTAAGACCAGTGCCAGTTGGGTAGATAAGTGTGACCAAGTTTATATTTCAGGGATAAGAAAACTAGGTATAGAGGATGAGGAGGTTGAAAAAAAGTTATTTCTGAATGCAATGATTGACTGAAGCCGAGAATAAATATCTAGTTAAGTTAGCTACAAGACAAATTGTATGTGCTTGCTTAAACAGTACTGCTGAATGATGTCACAATGGCTCTGGTCTGTCATATTCCTGTACCAATATTTTTCACCAAGTAATTGTATAGCATCCTCTCTGGCTGACTATGTGTCAGCAACAGGATGTTAGCACACGCTAACCAGCGACTTGGAAAAGCCCTGGTGGGCCAGCTCTGGTCCTTGCACTGCATCACTGCTGTAAGCATGCACATGGGCTAGCAGGTTGGGGGACGAGAGAGAGGCGGAACACCAGCTTGCAGCCAGCGGGCCCACAGACATACACAAAAGTCCGCCTAGATCATCTGCCCAACTGACCACTGTGGACGGGTGGGCGGTGAGTTCTTCCCGTTCTAGAGCCGTGATGTGAGACTGTTTCGTGGCATTCACTGCTCAGCTGTCCAGCTAATAACTGATATAACCAGCCTTGCGTCATCTAAACCCACAGGTCTCTTGGTGCTTGCCGCGGGAATGTCCCCTGAAAGCCATGTGTCGAAGGCTTGGTTTCCAGGCTGTGGCACTCCTGACAGGTGGAATAACCTTTAGGAAATAGAATCCGATGGGAGTGCGCCCCACCCTCCCCACCCCCACTTTCTGGCCATCATGAGTTAAACACGTGTCCTCTGCCACCGTCACATACTGCGCCACCACAGACCCAGAGCAACAGGGCCACGTAACCATGGACTAAAAACTGTGAAACCGTGAACCAAATGAAAGGCTTTCTGTTTTCAAGTTGGTTATTTTAGGTGTTTTGTCACGATGGTGGAAATCTGACCCAAAAGAGTCATTTTTACGAGAAAGAGGGAAAGAGAGGATGAAGGCTTCACTCAGAACCACTTCCTTTCCTGCTCGGAGCTCAGGTCTGTCATCAGTCAGAAATGAGGACGAATTCATAAGAGCCGGGTAGCGGGGAACCTTCTGAGGGACCACAGAATGACAGTGTTGGCGCCACATGCAGCCAGAGAACTGCAAAGAGAAGTCTTGAGCCTTCCCTCCAGGGGATCCTCCTCATCTGGGATGCTGCCTCCCCAGGGCTTACCTCCAGAGAAATGTCTGTCGCATTCCAGGTGACCGTATCCAGTGTGAAGGAAGCAAGGCCATTGTTGTCGGTAGTTAGGGTCTGCTTGGTGGTTCCATTTATGCCGTAAATCACCAGGAATACCGGATGATTCTTGAGGAGGGCGTCATCGTGGCCTCTAACTCTTATCTGAGGGGTGAAAGTCACTGAGGTTTTAAAGTTAGGTTAGGAGGAGACCTGGGTATGAGGCAAAGCAAAGTGACAACAGAAATTCCAAGAATACATTTCAGGAAAAAGCCTAGGAAAAGACAGATGCCATTCAAGCTTTGAGAAATACACAGAAGTTGTTGGTTGGTTCTGTTTTTGAGAAGAGGCCTTATGCATCCCGGACTGGCCTTGAACTCATCGTGTAGCCAAGAATAACATTGAATGTCTGTTTCTCCTGCCTCTACTTCCCCAGTGATGAGATTACAGGCATGCATCGGCACACCTGGTTAATAGGATTCTGGGGCTCAAGACTCAGCTGGGTTTGTGCATGGTAGGCAAATACTCTGATAACTGCGCTATGTACCCAGACCTAGAAACACCAAAGTAGTAAGTAGCCTGGGTAGAACTTGGTTTGCTGTGTAGCCACTGGCTTCCTAGCCTTTCACTCGTGTAGGCCCCTTCTGAGGCTCTGTGCATTGTTTTGATTTCATTTCAATGTTTGTTTGTTTATTTATTTATTTCTATAGGTTCTGGCTATACAGGCCAGCTGCCCTCAAGTTTGAGGTTGTCCTGCCCCAGCTCGCTTTCTTTTTTCCTAAAGATAGACTTCTTTACCTCCTCAGTTGTGGAATCTTTAATGTCTAAAGACAACTGGATCCTTCCTTGGTGCAGATAAGATGACTAAGGAAAAAGAGAGTTTAGAGGTGCACGGAATTGTGTTGGTCACTTCTTTGGGGGAAAAAAAGATAAGCAGCTGGGTGCACTGACCTGTTACCCTAGCACTTAGGAGGCTGAGGCGGGAGGACTCAGAGTTCAAGGCCAACCTGGGCTAAACAGCCAGACCCTCAAAACAACAACCAAAACCAACCAACCAAACAACAAACCAAACAGAGCAAAAAAAAAAAAAAAAAATGGGAGTGGGGAGGGAGAGAAGGTGAGGAGGAAGAGAAGGTGAGGAGGAAGATGAGGAAGGGGAGGAAGAGGCCTCCTAAGGGAGTGAAATTAGTCAGACAAGTGAAATTAGAAATCTCTAACGACACAGATTAAAGATTTGAAAATGGCTCTCTGTTGAGAAGTGCGGTGTGAATCTTGCCCAGACCCAGGAGCCCAGGCTAAGTGATTCCCCCAGAAGCTCTGCAGCTCTTAAGTCCAAAGATCTGGACATCAGGAGAGGAGACTCTGGGGTTTGCAGAGATGGCTCAGCAGTTAAGAGCACTGGCTGCTCTCGGGGACCCAGCTTCAGTTCCCAGCACCTACACAGCAGCTCACAACCACGTGTAACTCCAGTTCCAGGGATCCAACACACTCTTCGGTCCTCAGCAGGCACCAGGCACACATGTGGTACATAGACACACGTGCAGAAAAATCACCAACATAAATTAGTAATAATAATAATAAACTTTTAGAAAGAGGACGAGGAAGAGGAGGACACCACCTCTGGTCTTAGGAAGGGCCTAGAATTTCACTCCGATGGTGATGGCACCAAAAGAGGAGTGAGGACGCTCCTTGTGGATGAACTGATTATAACGACTCAGCAGCTGAGAAACCTAGGAAAAACCACTTACTTTCTCCTGCCTCAGTTTTGTCATCTGTAAAATGGGGCCAAATGATAGTGTCTACCTCACAGGAGTACTATAAAGATTAAATAGTGAAGGCACACCAAGCACTTAGGACAGCAGGAAGGAGGTGGGAATAGCTTGGTCAATCTGATGTGTTTTTGATGTTGGTTGGTTGGTTGGTTGACTTGTTTGGGGGTACGCAAAGACAAATTAGCATACCTTCCCACTGAAGGGGAAATTGGGGTAATAAAAATTGTTAGTGTCTTCAAAGGTCATGGATCCCATCTTTGAGGAAATGTAGATGTCCTGGGTGGTATTGGCCTCCAGTCCTGCAGAAGGAAACAGATGCATCATGCCCTGAGTCCTGGCATCCTCATCTTCATGTTGAACATAAAATTCCAGAGAGGGTGGTGTCAGGGGAAATACAAAGCTGTGTTTCTGACCAAATGTCAAAGCAAATCAACTCTGTCTCCCCAGGTAGTAGATGGAAGGAACGGCTGGGATTTCCTGGTCTAAGGACTGGGAACAGGGTACCCCCTTTTCCTCCCCCCCTCCTCTTATTGTTCTTGTTACATGTTCTTTATTGTCAGCTCACATTTTATTTCTTTACTTACTTATTTTGTGTATGTTTGTGTGACGTCGTATGTGCACCATGGCTCATGGGAGTTTATTCTCTCCTTCCACCATGTGGGCCTCAGGGATCGAACTCAGGTCAGCCAGCTTAGAAGCAGGCTCCTTTAGCCACTGAGCCATCCCACTGCCCCCTCTCCTTCCTTTATGAGTCAAGCAGCACCCCTCTTACCTGTCCCTTCCTCCACCACTGAAGCCACAATAGTAATGCTGTGGCTGTACATATATCCAGTGAGGTTGAAGGTGGACATGTCCACAGAGGCAGAGAAGCATCCTGCTTTGTCAGTCTGTGGAGGCAGTCAGAGAGAACAGTCTAAGCCCTGCTTTCGCTTTACGATGTGTCACAGAAGCACATAGCTGCTAAACTCCATACCTCAGTTTCCTCAAGAGAGAAAACTCTACTGTGACATGAGACTACACCATTGTAGATCTCTGAGTTCGAGCCCAGCCTGGTCTACAAAGCGAGTTCCAGGATAGCCAGTGCTACACAGAAAATAGGGGAAGGGAACTGGAAACAATGAACTCCCTGGCTCCAGTGCAGACTGAGAAGCTGCACTCCGGTGAGGGGTGCTGCTGCTCGGACTTGGGCCTGGGGGAACCCCCCACCACACCCACATACCACCACCACCACCAAAGCCTTCCCTCTGTGCTTCTCGTCACTTTTTCATGCCGGAGTTTACTGAGGCTGTGAAAGACAACATGGATAAGGCAGCTCTTCAGATTCCATTTGCTCACCTGTCCCGAGAAGTGTCTGCATTTGTCAGGTAGCTGTTCCTGGTCCACTTCTCGGTACCAGTAAGTGTACGCCTTCTGACACACTGAGACCTGCGCTGCCCCTCGAACAGGCTTTCCGTATGTGTATCTGATTTAAAACAAAACAATACCAAAACCGAAACAAAACAAACCCCACAAGGAGACAATTATGAAACTCCCTGAGATGCACACAAACACACACACACACACACACACACACACACACGCACACGCACACGCACACGCACACGCACACACGCACACACACACACACACACACACACACACCCTCTTTCCCATACTCCCATCTTAGTCGGGTGCTCTGACAGTCATGTGATGTTCCAGCTCTTTCCTTCCCTTCTTTAATTACACTCAAGCACCACCATATGGACACAGAGGTCTCTCTCCTCCTCCCTTCCTTTCCTCTTCCTTCCTTCTTCCCTCCCTCCCTCCCTCTCTCCTTCCCTCCCTCCCTTTCTCTCTGAGCTACCGCTGAACCACACCCCCAGTTCTTCGTATTTCTTTACTATGAGACAAGGTCTCACTAAGAACCCGGGCCAGCCTTGAAATCTCTCTGCAGCCCTGGCTGACTTTGAATGTCCCGTTCTTCTGCCTCCGCTTCCCGAGCAATTGGGAAGGCAGGCTTCCACCAGACCCAGCGCCCCTTTCTTTCATTTCCCCAGGGGAATCGGTGTTGTACTTGGTGCAAAGTAGAAATTAAACCCATAATCTCGACTAAATTCATAACGGAACGTGAGAGCACACGGTGGTTATAAAACTTCCTGGATGACTCATGACTCCAAGCCACATCAAATCACCTACATAACCCTCCTCTGACACCCCTCAGGGCCTCCAGCGCTAAAGCTTTCGTCTCCAAAGCTTCCGAACTTACCTGCTACATATTCTTACAAAGAAGGATTCCTCCATGGTCGATAATTGTTTTGGTTCCAACACTTCTACCTTGAACCTGGGCAACACTGGGAAGAACAGAAAGAAACACACAAGGTCCTGGTATAACTAGGAGATAATAAAGGAGTATGGAGATAGCGATAATTCCGTTAACTAGTTAATTAATGGAGTGCTGTTTAAAAAAATAAATGTGCCTGAAGTTAGACTCAGCGCTGATTAAAAACACGAACAAGCAACCTTGGCGTTACCTTCGCTGACTTTGAATCAAGACTGTGCCCAACGCGTTGGCTTGCTCCTTCCTACACCTACCATATTCCTCCACACTGAACGTGCCGAAGGTCTTGCCCTCAGCCACTGTCACCGTATAGGTGCCCAGCGTCGCCTCTGGTGCCAGTTGAAAGGATAAGTCTACGATGCCTTGCTGGGGTGCCACGTCCAGCCACTGTGCAATCCTGTTGTTGTTTGGGTCCTGTGTCCAAATAAAGAGAAACGGCATAATGCGGCTCGCTACTTGGCTTCCAGCTCTGCATGGCAAAAAGCAGGGAATGGATTCTACCCATTGCTCTTCAGGCTTTATCCAAGAAAAAAGAGGCAGGGTTTGGAGAGCTAGATCAGCAGTTAAGATCACTGGTTGCTCTCCCAGAGGACCTGGGTTCGATTCCCAGCACTCACATGGTGGCTTATAATCATCTTTAACTCCTGTCCCAGGGGATCCAATGCTCACCTTTGGCCTTCATGGACACTAAAAATATACAGATTATTTACAAGAGTAAAGAATAGCTCCCTGTGTGATTTATGCCTTTATTGTTATAAATCCAGCCTCATTCATTCTCTCTGAGTTCTTGCAGGTGTTATCAGTGGCTTCAGGAAATAGACAGACTTTAAAGTCCCACTCATCAGGAGTATTCACTCATGTTCTGTCCTTCTTAAGAAATAAGGCTGAGGGAACGGATTGTACGCTGCCTAAAATATGGGTCATTTTGTTTAAAATGAAAGTGGAGGAGATAGAGTGGCCTCACCCTTTGGGACATTTCTCAAAGGTATTTATCATTCAGCTACCAAGTTTCTATCCAAAAGGTGTTGTGACCCTGACAAACAGGGCCAAACAGCCTGTGTGGCTAAGTGGGCATTGCACAGAGAAGTCACCAGAGCCAAAGATGAATGTGGTCATAGCAGGACCTGCTGTCCTTATTGACAGAGGTTTCGGTCTCAGTGCACAGGTCAGTGGACGTGAGACAATGGAAAAAGTGTGGTGGACCTACGGCTTTCCGGTGCTGGGGCACAGTCTAGAAACTCTGGGCCACGGTGTGAATAGTTACTGCCTTCAACTTGTTCCCACAGCTCCCAGGAGAACTGGTGCTTCCGCTTACCTGCAGCTCCACCATGGAGTACTGGAAAGGGAAGGCAGAGAGCACAGGTTAGGATACGGGCAGCATGGGTACGTTTCCTGAAAGGACTCCTTCCCCTCTGGCCATTATCTTAACGCTGGGCTTAAGACTCATCCAGTAGAGAAAAAAAGAGATTTTCTCAGAGGATCCCCAGTCCTAAAAGGGTTGAAGACCCGCAGCCCCAGTCCCTGAAGGGAAATGTCGTTGCCCAGGACTCCCACTCTTTAAACCTCCTCTTGGGAGCAAATCGTTTCCTGGCACCTTCTTTTGACACCCAAAAGCCCGTGGATAGGAGTGACCTCACTTTCACTCGTGGTAAAATAATTTTTTAAAAAAGTTTACAAGTGGCCAGCTGAGAGATCTAAAGGTGGTTGATACATGAATGCTAACACATAGTTACGGGCTCAGAGAAGGTGTGTGGTCATTCAAAAGAGGCCAGTTTCCATCTCACTCCAAAAACTGGGCGAAATCAAGACAGTGCACGCCTTTGGTTCTTGGGTAAGTACCATGTGATGTTAACCCTCCCTAAACACAAACACAGATGACGTAAGGGAGGGAGATTAGCAACTCTGCAAGAGCCAAAAAGGGGGTGGGGTGCAGCAAGAAGCCTCAGTGGGTAGAGGCATTTGCTGCCAAGTCTAGGACCTGAGTTCAATCCCCGGGACACACGAGGCGGAAGGAAAGAACTGACTCCTGCAGGCTGGCCTCTCACCTCCACATGTGTGTCACGGCTCTCCCGTGTGCACACATAAAAATGTAATTTAAATAAAATGTCAAGAGCCCAAAACTAAGATCCAAGTGACACAGGCCTGGAGATATTTAGACAACCAGAAGGCAAATATCACTCTTATTGCTGTGGAGAGCCACAGGTCCCGGAGAACGAACATAATCAGATGACAAAGTACTTTCCTAACCCAGGGGCCAAGCGTCAGGGAGAGGGCCAGTTAGCCAGAGGTTTCTGGGAGGAACTGAGCGGAACAATCTTGACTATATTTTGTTATATTTACTTATTTATAGTGTGTGTATGCACAGGTGCGTGTACACGTGTATGTGTATGTGCATGTGCGTGTATGTGCGTGTGTGTGTGTGTGTGTGTGTGTGTCTGTGTGTGTGTCTGTGTCTGTGTCTGTGTCTGTGTGTAGGTCTGAGGACAGTTTCCAGAAGCTGGTTCTCTCCTTCCACCATGTGTGCCCCCAAGGACTGAAGAACTCAGGTCCTCAGGCTTGGCAGCAAGCACCCTTACTCACTGAACCATCTCACTGGCCCACTTCAGCTGTATTTTAGTGCTCTGGGTATGAAATATCGTGTTCTTTATTTATTTGAGGGTGGATGAGTGAAATAGCATCTCATGTAGCTGAGGTTGGCCTTGAACTTGATACTCCCGTCTCCTCTCTACCTCCCAAGTGTAAAATCACTATGTTCTTTAAACTTGAGATTTTGTCCCGTGGCTTCTTGGTAAAATTCTTTTTGTGAATGTCAGTTCTCAACCTAGAAGGATCTGTGTAAATGGAATGGGGGGCAGGGGAGTCGTTTTAGAAGAGAAATCAAGCCTTATAACAAAACCCACAACCTTTTGAGCAATTTGTGCCAAGAAAATGTAACGGGGTAGCTAATGAGATCCACCTCCAGGGGGCGGTAGAGTCCAAGCACCGGCTGAGACAGCACCCATCGCTTTGAAATCAATACCCAATAGTATACCACACTGGTGACAGGAAAGAGAGACGAAAAGACCGTCGGGAAAGAACGTGGTTATGGCTGCCGACCTGTAACAAGCACACAGGGAAAGGAACCTCTGATGCCAAGGAGACAGAAAACAGAAAAAAATGCCCCTCCTGTATTTAAGTTCCATTTGAACTCACAGGAAGACGGCAGTGGGTCATCCAAGGGGTAGCCCTGAAGAAGATCAAACCCGTACAAAAACTTATGATCAGAATGTGGCTCCGTCAGGGAGTGCTTGCCTAACATTGGTCAGACCCTGGGTTCCATATCCCAAGACACAAAAAGTAAAGATTTTGGGAAAAGACACGATGTTAAGGATTGAATTGGAGGAGGAATATTGAAGTATATTTGCCAAGGGTTACCACACTTTCATTGTTGCCAGAAGAAAACTGACTACTTTATAAATGACCTTATTTATTATCTTGTCTATTAATTTTTAATTAAATTGTTTTTCAAGACAGGGTAGCACTGGCTGTCCTCACTCTGTAGACCAGGCTGGCCTTGAACTCAGATATCTGCCTGCCTCTGCCTCCCAAGTGCTGGGATTAGAGGCGTGCACTACCACCACCACCACCACCTGACTATGAAAAGTCTTTTTAAACATAAGCAGACGCAGCCATCTCTCAGGAATGTTATGCTAACTGAGTTGTGTATGTAAGGCTGAAAACCAGTCACCTTTGCAGTTTCCCACACAGACAGGGCTGGGCATCGGTGGGCTGGTGCCCGAGGCTAGGACTCCTTCCTGAGGGTGTTCTACAGCCCACAGCCCTGCATCACTTTCTCCATTCTCAGTGATTGAATACCTTTCCCTCCTCCAGCTAAATCCTTACCTTGTCGTTCACTGGAATGAAGTCGCTGTTCAAGGTGACAATTCTGAAAAACACTAGACAGGCAAGGGCATAATTAGCAAAGAGGGTTCACCATCCCAGAACCCCTCCTCCACCTGTTTCATTTCCTCGCACATGTTCCTGCATCAGGAAAACCCTTTAGGCTGAGGAGAGGGGAGGATGTTTGCCAATGTGAGAGAAAGGGGAAGACCACACAGTTTCTTAGTTTTTCTCCAGGGCTCCTAGTGTGAGACCTCAGAGTGGAATGCCCCACAAAATTAAAATGAACAGAATCACAGACGTGCAAGCCAAACCCTGGACACTTTCTTACCCATAAGAACCATTAACCCAACTCTGTGTGACACCCCACACAGACCGTACCTTTGTTTTAGACACCCAGAGGCACCAGCAACTCCACCCACGCTCTTGCTAGAGTAAGACTCACAATCAGGCCAGAAACTTCATCGCTGGACATCCCTGTCTTCTCCCTCCTTGTTCTGTAAACCCGCTAACGCATTCACAAATCTCCGTCATGATGCACAGCTGTTTTCCTAGCCTGTCTGTCCCGAGGCACGCACGCCTTACCTTGCTGGCCGGGGGTGTAGACAGGTTTGTCCGTCTGCACAAACGTGCCGCTCCCTTGCCTCTGAATCAGAACTTTTTTCTCCTCTTCAAAGCTGAGGTTCTTTCCAGCTCCTGACACTCGAATGGTGGCCACTTCTTCCGTACCCCCAGCAGGTGGGGGGACCTGGGCAGGAGAGGAGCACTCTGGGGAGGAGTAGGGTACTGGGGGACACAGTCACCGGTCTCAGCCCAGCGGTGGGAGAACAGATGGAGAGAGAACTGAGTCAAACAGGGGTAGAGAAGTCTTCAGACAACACTGAAGAGAAGCAGTGTCATCAGAGGTGAGAGACCGAAAGAGTGTGAGGACAAGGGAATTGTGGGTAAGCCCCCACCTGGAACTGAAGTTTGACAGAGACCAGCCAAGAAACCTAGCCAAAGCACTACAGAAGAAACCGTACTTGAAGTCAGACTATGGTGAGCAGCCTGGGAGGAGACCTGGAAATCCAGGGATTAGCATTAAGGCCTAGTCAGCACTTACTGAAAATGAGACACAGTGGAAGTTCTTCTTCAATCCGGAATGTTCTAGCAACTTCTGCGTCTTGTCCTTGGTCTCCAGGGTAATAGTGAATTTTACATCACAGTTCCCAGGACTCAGATCCAAACAAACCTTTTGTGTGGAGGGGAAGGCAAGCTGGGCTGGTACTGTCACCAAGTACTTTGTACTGAGGGGAAGAAAGAATTGCAGAGCAGTGATTCATTTCTCAGTGAAAAGCTAATCCCTTCCCTTAGAAGCAGCCAGCAGCCAGCTAAGCAGAGCAAGCCCCTGCTTCCCAAGCCTTGCTTTCATAATAAAGGAGAAAGAGACACCCAGCACAGATCTCAGCACCCTCCCCGATTCCTCAGTGACCACCCCTGAAATCCCAAACCTGGCTGGAGTATCAAGGACAAAATTAGGCCTGTCACAGAGATCAGGATACAAAGAGCCTACACATTTTCACATTTTAATATTATCTTGTTGCTGTTGTTAAGCTCAAGTCTGGTGTTTCAGCTTTTCATTCTAGGAAAGGAATAAAGGAAAAAGAGGAGACAGAAAGCGAAGGAAACCATGGGTGTGTCTTCGCTTGTCCATGTTTAAGCTTGAGAAAGACAGGCAAAAAAAAAGCCATTGGCCCCAACCCTGATGGCCCCAATCAACTCTGATGGCCCCCAGTCAACTCTGATGGCCCCCAATGAACTCTGATGAACCCCAATCAGCTCTGATGGCCCCCAATCGGCTCTGACGCCCATACTCACGGACAGAGGCCCACTGCCATGGACACAAAGGCCAGCATCCCCAGTAGGAGTGGAACCTGCATCTTTGTGAGTGGGCCAGGTTCCCCAGGATCAGGAACCAGGAGTTCTGCTCCCGATGTCCTCCTGCTTAAATCCTAAACACCCAGGCGGGGTGTGCAGCAAGACTGGACATTGGCCAATCAGCTACCGTGCCTTAGGCTGAGGAGGTAGAGCAGGGTAGGGTCACTGTTCCCTTTCTTAACTCCTTCTAGAACATTCATACTGGTCCAGCCAGTCCTCAACACTAGCTTTGGGAGAGGCTGAATCTTCTTGGAGGTGAAGCTGCAGAACACATCCTGGGCACCTCCTTTAATTTTGGGGTTCATTCCCAATTTATTCTCCTTTGATCTCTTTTGCTTCTTCATCTCTTTTTCTTCAGGGAAATAGGATGGGCGGTAATAAGCAAATAAACTAGGAAAGATAAAATAAAGCCTATCAAGAGTTCTGCTAAGTACGCTGAGCAACACGGGAGTCCTGGGGTGTCAGTCCAGGACAGCCATTGTGGCCCTGTGTGGTGGCTTGTGCCAGAAAACCCAGCACACTGAGGACAGGCAGGAGGATCAGAGAGTTAAGGGCAGTCCTGGATGAGTTGTGAGCTTGAACCCAGCTTGGTCTACATGAGACCCAGTCTCAAAAAGGAAAGAAAGACGTGATAAAAGGAGAGAAGGAAGAAGTGAGGAGGGAAGGAGGGAGGGAAGTGGAGAGGGAAGGAAGTGGGAAGAAGGGAGGGAAGTAGAGAGGGAAGGAAGTGGGAAGGAGGGAGGAAGTGGAGAGGGAAGGAAGTGGGAAGAAGGGAGGGAAGTGGAGAGGGAAGGAAGTGGGAAGGAGGAAGGGAAGTGGAGAGGGAAGGAAGTGGGAAGGAGGGAGGGAAGTAGAGAGGGAAGGAGGGGAGAGAAGTGGAGAGGGATGGAAGTGGGAAGGAGGGAGGGAAGTGGAGAGGGAAGGAAGTGGGAAGCAATAATCCTCTAACTAGGAACTTCTGTTTTTCTTTGAGATGCCTGGTGTATGTGGTTCTGGGGATCCAACCCAGGCCTCCATGCACCTTAGCCAAGCACTCTGCCAGCTAAGCTAGCTCCACTCCCAGCCCCTAATTGGGAGTTGTTGGTTTTATTTTTTTACTTCTTATTTCAATGCTATTTAGTATTGGTGTGACTGTGTGGAAGCAGGGACATATGTAGATCTAGAGAAAAGAATAAATTGTATAGCCTGCTGACAGCAACTTGGCCACATGCAACAAAAGCCTTTAAGATGTGCCTCTGCATTTCCTCGTCTGGGAATGCGTCTTACTGGGGGAGAGAGTGGGAGATGCAGCCACTTCGTTTCTTCTTTATAATACAGGTTATACGGGTTATAAGTCATGAAGATACTTTCTTGCACAACTTAAACAAAAAAGCCTTCCAGTAACTGGGGCGCCTCAGGCATGAATCAAGAATGGAAAGAAGCAGAACAACCAAAGACTATTCATAATCTGGACTTAGGCTGTCAGGCCTTGCCTCTCCAAAGTTCCCACTCTCAGGCCAGACTGTTGTGTGCTGCACACTCAGGCTTTTCTTCAAGAGGTGAAGAAGATGGCCGCTGCGTCCATAATGCACGTTCTTCTGCCTCGGTGGCTCCAACTGACGAAAGCTCTGTTCCTCCTCTCACTTGCTCTGAATCAGTCATTGTAGCCAAGGTGCTGTGCTGAGCAGGGCCTGTGCCTCCTGCTCACCCTAAGGCCAGGCCCATGTCTCAAAACCCCCAGAGACCACCAAGGAGCCGGTTTCCGATGCAAGCACACAAGGGTCTCTTTATTGTCAGGTTTGAACTTGGGCCGTCAACCTATGCTCTGACACGGAGGATGGAGGGAAATGTGGTGGCCCAGGTCTCAGGATGGTTTTAAAAGAAAAGACCACAAGCTGGGAATTACATGCCTTGGCAGTTTTGGGGATTGGGTAGAAGGGATATGGGGCAAGGTGATTTTTTGAAACTATTGGTCTAGACTTTCAGTGCAAAACTATATTTGAAACTATTACATTGGACTTTTGGCTGAGAACCACAACTTGCTGACAGGATTATCTGGATATCTTCAAGGGCCATAAATTGCAGACAGAATGTCAGCAGGAGCATCTGGATCTTGTTAAACTTTACCGCTCTGTATCTGTTGTCATGGCACATTCTAAGATTCTCCCTGGAACTGAGTAGGGCAGGTGGTCTAAGATGGTGGCCCTTTCCCAAAGATGGAGCCCGTAAAGTCAAGTCTAGGCCTTCACACTGGGATTGGTGACCCAGCTAGATGCCCATGGAGCTGGCAAGGGAAGACTCCCCAAAGAAAGCAGAGACAATTACCAGAGGAGGCAAATTGGGGCAAGATACCTCGAAAACACAGCGTTCAGTCTATACAGGGCGCAATAATACAGGTTTGGTTGAACACACTGTCATCTTAACATAAAGCAGTGTCATGCAGCTGCTGAAAAAAATAAAACTTCTTGAGCTGGGAAGATGGCTCAGCAAATAAGGGAGCTTGCCATCAAGACTGACAGCCCAAGTTCAATCTCCAGGGCCCACATGGTGGAGGGAGAGGGCTAACTGCCATAGCCTGTCCTCTGGCCGCCATCTGTACACTTTTGCAGATGTTTATGTGTGCACACACAAGTAAGTGAAAATAAATAAATGAATAAACAAACAAACAAAACCTTTTTGATGACAATAATTTTAAGAATGCTTCTGAGGCCAAGTACGGTGGCCATGCATGTAATCCCCCCATGAGGAAGGCTGAGGGGAGGATTTCAAGTTCAAGGTCAGCCTGGGCTACAGAGTAAGACCCTATCTCAAACATTAAAAAAAAATTAAAATCAGAAATATTGTTTTTGTAGGGCTGGTTCTGCTGTTAAGAGCACGGGCTCCTCTTCCTGAGGACCAGAGTTTGATTCCCAGCGTCCACATGGTGGCTCACAACCATCTGTAAATCCAGTTCCCGGGTGTCTGTGTCTGCCTCTCTGGCACCTGGCATGCAAGTGATAAACAGACAGACTTGTAGGCAAAACACCCATCCACATAAAATACAAAATTTTAATGTTAAAAAATTTATACACATGAAATAAAAATACATTTTGAAAAGAAAGAAATACTGTTTTTTGAGCCATGCACTGTATGTCTCAGGCCTGTAGTCAGAGCTACTTGCCAGGCTGAGCAAGAGGGCAGCTCATGTGTGCACAAGTTCAAGGCCAGCGGGGCAGCAGGGTGAGACTGTCACATACCCAAAAGTGTGTGCTCAGTGGGGAGAATGTGTGTTTTATGTGTGTGAGGCTCTGGGCTAATCCTCAGCATTCAAAAATCGTAATAATGTTGTTCTCTGATATTGATTGAATGGAATCTCCCTATTAATAAGACACAAATCAGCAAGTCTGAAATTCTGCTTTCACTCACAATCTAGAAAAATGTGAGCATCGCTCCCTGTCTGAGAATAACAAAAGGCAAACAGAGGCTGAAGAGATGGCCGAACATTTCAGAGCACTGGCTGCTCCTGCAGAGAATGGGTGGGATTCCCAGCACCACACAGTGGTTCTCAAAGTGAGTAAGCCCAGTGCCATGGAATCCAATGCCCTCCTCTGGCCTCTGCCTCTGCTTCCTTCACCCTAGCGAAAACAGCAATTGTCAAAGCACTAACCGTGTGCCTCTTATTGCCAGGCAGGAACACGGAGAGAGGTTCCTGCAAGGTATATCCATGTACACAGGGAGTCCTGAGCTCCACGCCGCTGCAGGAGGGTTGAGAAACCTGCTGCATTCCAGACACCACCCTAAGCATAAGGCTTTGTAAGGGAAACTGGGAAGCTATGGTACAGTGAGAACAATCCTGGCCAAATCTCACTCTAGCACACCTTTTAAAGAGGCTGACTCAGCCTCCTGCACTACCTACCTGTGGAAAGACGTGTTCATTTCCAGGAACAAGTACTGTTTTCTTAATTTTGTTTCATTTCACACAAGATGCTGGACATTCAATCAAAAACCGTAGCATCCAAGGGCGGGGCTGTTGCTCAGTGACAGAGTGCTTGCCTCCCCTGTGTGCCCAAGATTCAGTTCCCAGTGCTGGGGAACAAACTGTAAAATGTGCTCGGGGTGGTGGCAAATGCCTAAAATTCCAGCTACGCAGGAGGGCTAAGGCAGGAAGGACAATACGTGGTCTCAGGATAGCCTGGACTACATAGTGAGACCCTGCCTCAAAGTAAAGTTTTTACAAATTATGTTTATTTATTCGAGGGGAGCAGAGGAGGGAGCATGCCATGGCATGTTGCTTGAAGTGAGAGGACAACTTCCAGGAGTCCGTTCTCTCTCCTTCCACCAAATGCGGTCCCGAGATTGAGGTCAGGTCATCAGGCTTGGTGACAAGCAGTCTTGCTGTCTGAGCCATTTCACATGCCCTTAAATACAATTTTCAAATGGGAGGATAGAGATTACCTCAGAGGTAGACGGCTTACCTCACATGTACACGGCCATGGGTTTGATCCCCAAACCGTGCCAAAACCAAAACCAAACAAAATCATAATATGTACCAAAACAAGAGGAAAACACCAACTGTCTCCTTTGTAAAACTACAGGGTAGTCACCAGGCGTGATGGTACCGGCCTTTGATCCCAACACTTTCAAAGTGGAGGCAGGCAGATCTCTGTGAGTTTGAGGCCAGCCTGGTCTACAAAATGAATTCCAGGACAGGCAAGGCTGCATAGTGACACCCTGTCTCAAAAAAAAAAAAAAAAAAAAGCCACAAAATAGTCTAATGAAAATACATGGATCATGTGCATGAACAGGCAGGGAATTTCAAAAGAAAGACGGAAGTTAAAGAAATTCTATAAAATAAAAATGCAGGTGTGTGTAAGGCCATGGGTTCAACCTCATCACAAAGGAAGAGGAGGAGGAAGACAAGAAGGGGTTGGAGGAAGAGGAGGAGGAAATGGTAATACAATGGAAGAGGTGACTAACTTCAGAAAGCCCAGTAGTAAATCTAGCCCATCAAAGAAAACAATCAGTCATGTTGGACACAAGTCCACAGAAATTACCCAGAGCGAGAAAACATTGAACAGAGTGTCCAGGTGCTGCAGGACAAAGTCCTAAGTGGCTTAGTGTACTTACTGGAAGCTTGGGAGGAGAGAGAAAGAACAGAAAAAACATTTAGGGTCCGGGATGTAGTTCAGTTGGTAGAGTGTTTGCCTAGCACAAAACCTTGGATTTGATCCCCAGTGTAGGGGGAAATGGGATGTGGCAAATGCCTGTACTTAATCCAAGCACTCAAGGTGTAGGCAGGGTGATCAGAAGTTCAAAATCATTCTCCTTTATTTACATGATGAGTTCCAGGCCAGCCTTGGATATGTGCAGCCCTGTCTGTAAATAATAAACAAGTAAATGTTTAAAGAGTGAAAATCTTTAAATAGAACAAAAGAAGCCAGTTCAAGAATCACAGAGACTTCCAAAGATAAATATCAAAATAAAATATGCCACTGGCAGTGGTGGTGCACACCTTTAATCCCAGCCCTCGGGAAGCAGAGGCAGGCAGATCTCTGAGTTTGAGGCTAGCCTGGTCTACAGAGTGAGTTCCAGGACAGCCAGAGCTACACAGAGAAACCCTGTCTTAAAAAACCAAAAGAATAAAATAAAATACACCTAAACACACATTCAAACTGATAGAAATGAGAACTAAAGAGGAAATCCTGAAGGAGATCAAGGAAGAGAGACACACTATGTATAGAAGCATTACGGTAAGAATTCAAGCTACTAACCCACATCACCACATTTCATGAGAAACAACACAAGCCAGGAACATGCACTCATAACATTAAAATGATAAAGGAAAGAGACCTGGAGATTCAAAATGCTGTGTACAGCAAAAGTATCTTTCTACTATGAGAGGAGAATCTTTATTTTCTGTGTATGGATAGATGTTTTGCCTGCCTGCATGTCTGTACACCACATGTACAGAAAAGAGTGTCACAGCCCCTGGAGCTGCAGCTACCCACGCTGCTGAGCCACCGTGTGGGTGCTGGGGACTGAACACAGGTCCACCTGCTTCTGCCTCCCAAGTGCTGGGATTAAAGGCATGTGCCACCACCACCTAGCTATAAGTAAAGTTTTGATGGAATCACTAAGAATAAGTCATCTATATTACTTACTCATTTGTGTATTACCTACTCATCTGCATCTAACCTACTCATCTGCATATTACCTACAACGGCTTTGTGCCACCACACGAGACTTGAGTGACTTGAAGGGGCTGTGCAGGACTGAATGCAGAGATGACAGGCATGTGCCACCACACCGGGCCTCAACTCAACCCATCACGTTCTAGTGCTGTGGGCAGAGCTAGTTCCTCCTTTGTCTATGCCCCAAACCTCAGCGCCTTGTGAAGCGGACCACAGCACTGGCCAGTTTGTCTCGTCCCCCTTCATCAAAAGTGGGACTCTTTCCCTGATCACACTATGAAACCCTTTCAGGGTGACAACCGCCGTTTTTCCATGTTCTCTCCCAAGCCTGAGGACTCAGTGTGGCGTCTGAATGAAGAGCACGGGGCAGGAGTGTCCCACTTCCTGTCTGCCTTTCTGTGTCCTCCACAGCCGTTCCCTCTACTCCTGCTCCCACGGACCCCCTCAACAGTCTTTGTGTTAGGAGCGCTTGCTTGGGGAGATTATGACCGCTAGCATTCTAACTGTTCATTCTGACAACTAACATCAGATACTCTAGAGAATGTGGGGAGAATGCAGCTTTTTGTCTCAATTAATTTATTAGTAATGGAGACACGGCACAATGGTAAAACACATTTTCCTAGGTCCCAGTGCCAGGGTCTGTGGTCCATTGTTCTGTGGTGGAGCCTAAGAATTTGGACATGCATGAGTCAGACTCTCAAGCGGAACTGGTGTTGCTG
This sequence comes from Peromyscus eremicus, assembly GCF_949786415.1. Taxonomy (NCBI): domain Eukaryota; kingdom Metazoa; phylum Chordata; class Mammalia; order Rodentia; family Cricetidae; genus Peromyscus; species Peromyscus eremicus. The sequence continues at coordinate 133,562,804 of NC_081418.1, forward strand.
GTCCAAGGGTGGTGTTTTGAGAACCGCTGCTGTAACGCTGAGTGTAAGAGGGAGCAGTGGCCAGAAAGGCCTCCTGGAGTTCAGAGCGGAAGTTCTCAGAAAGCCCACCCCATCTCTGCATCTCCCTTTCCAATAGCCAACGGAGAGAGGCCAGGAAACTGTTTTCAGTCTGTCCCTCCCAGGACGTCTCTGAGCTTATTATCCCTATTACCAGCAATTTCAGATTGGGACTCTGCTCCCCAGAGGGAAATGAAAATAGTAACCATGTGGGGTGGAAGGAACAAGGTACCAGTATTAATGAGCCCTCCATGGAATGAATCCAGATGTGTTTTTCTTTAATGGGAACGAGAGTTACTTCAAAACTATGAGGGATTGTTTCAAGCTTTTATTGTGTATAATTTTCTTTTAAAACACATCCCTATAAGCAGTGATGCATAGTAAAACAATGAATGCTAAATTTAATCCACACCTTAGGGCCTTCGGTTTGCCTCAGAAGGCCCAGAATGTGATTCAAATCAACATTCTTGCAAAGCTTTCCTCTGGGCAATTCTTGGAACCCAGGCAGACCATGTTTGGCTAATTCTGTCTCCCAAGAATTGTATGGTATCTGGAAGCTATCAATTAATACTGGTATAACTGTGCACACTCATATATATATATATATATATATATATATATATATATATATATATATTACATATCTGTGTGTGCGTGTGCATGCATAAGATTAGGTGTAAATGATTTAAATGTCCCTTCAGAGCCTTGTTGCACAAACCTTGGGGACCTTATTTCTACAATCCCAAGATAACCCCTTGGTATTTCTCTTGACTCCCCTGCCACATGCACACGGTGGGCAGAGCAGACCTGCTCATCTTAGTGCTCTTTACTAACATGGAGGCCCCGAGACTCTCCCTGGTGGTTTTGATTTGTGCACAAGGGAAAACTAGTACATCCAATTAAAGTTTTGATATATACCAAATAAACTGTCAAACAATTGCTTACTACAAAGAATTCTTATCTGTAAACTTATACGAAGGTTTTGACACATACATATGTACATTATATATGTAATGTATGTATGTACAAGTGTGTGGCCTAGTGGAAGGAAGTTATTTGATTTGGGAGATACTTTTGAAAGCAATTTATGACCCCATCTCCTCTCTGTGCCTTTGCTTCCTGACTACCATGGTCTGGCCACCTGTGCTTAACCACAGGCACCCCCAGGGATGGGCTGCCTCACCCCAGGTCTATGGACTGAAATCTCTGAGTCTGTGAATCAAAATGGACTTTTTGTGGTGATATTGTGTCCTCAAATATATTGTGCACCCTAATAAACTTATCTGGGGTCAGAGAACAGAACAGCTACTAGACAGACATAGAGGCCAGAAAATGGTGGCACACACACCTTTAATCCTATCACTTGGGAGGCAGAGATCCATCCATATCTCTGTGAGTTCAAGGCCACACTGGAAACCACCAGGCATGGTGACACACACCTTTAATCTCAGGAAGTGATGGCAGGAAGCAGAAAGGTATATAAGGCGTGAAGACCCAGAACTAAGTTTGCTAAGCTTTTAGGCTGTTAGCAGCAGTTCAGCTGAGATAATTCGGATGAAGACTCAGAGGCTTCCAGTTTGAGGAAACAAGATCAGCTGAGGAATTGGCGAGGTGACATTAGCTGTGGCTGGTTCTGTTTCTCTGATCTTTCAGCGTTCATTCCAATATCTGGCTCCCGTGTTTTTTATTAATAAGACCTTTTTAAGATTTGTGTTACAACTTGTTCTCTGTATAACTTGTTTTTCTTAAATATTTTATCACAGCAATTGAAAGCCCTCTGACACGTACACAAAATGTTCTTTTTACTTTCTGCCCTTCTTGGGGTATCCATGGAAGTTGGGTGTTCACATGGCTTTTAACTGTCGCCCAGGCCAATCTTGCCTCTTAGAAGCTTCAAATATGCATCAACAGTTAAGTGCTAGATGGCATTAATTAAACCCAGTAATTTCCAATCAACTACATTTACTATCTGATTAGCACCTGCTTTGGATTTTAATCAGAGAATCCCTCCATGTCTGCTTTCAGTTTAAATCAAACTGCAGTTGAAATAAACTTCAGAGTATGAAAACTCCAGAGGGCCCATGAATAAGGTTTGGTCACAACACCAGTATGTTTAGAAACACACCAACGATCACTGGGTAAGTCTTGGTTTTCTCTGTCCCGCCACTCTGCCTGGGGAAGCACCCAGGCCCGTTACCACCACCTCCTCTAGCAGACCAAGTGGCCTCCAGGGGGAGCTGTTTGTCCACTCACGCCAGACAACGGGTCCCCTAATTGCTTCCATCTCTTCTGATGTGCTACAAAGTCTCTCTTTAAATGCAATCATCAGCCAGATCATCTGCCTGGAATTTGGTGGGGAAAATAAGCCTACTTAAGTAATTCCAAGTGAGGCTGACTCAAACCCCCTTCCTGGCAGATTATGTAGAGACTATACTGAGCAGCCCTTGCCCACTGTTGGTGAGAGTGCACATTCATACAGTCACTATGGAAAACAGCACTGATTTCTGAAAAAAAAAAAAAAAAAAAAAAACTAAGAATTTAATTTTTAAAATGAAATGACCGTGTGACCTAGACATCTTACTATTGTGCAGAGCAAACAAACTCATTGTACCAAAGAGATTCACACTCCCCTGCTCTGGGCAGCGCTATTCACAAGAGCCCGAAAGGGAACTGTTGGAAGTGTCCATCACATGGGGAGGAAACACCATAACCAAAAAGCAAGTTGGGGAGGAAAGGATTTATTGGGCTTACACTTCAGCATCGCTGTTCATCCCTGAAGGAAGTCAGGAAAAGAACTAAAACAGGGCAGGATCCTGGAGGCAGGAGCTGAAGCAGAGGCCATGGAGGGAAGCTGCATACTGGCTTGTTTCCCATGGCTTGCTCAGTCTGCTTTCTTATAGAACCCAGGACCAGCAGCCCAAGGATGGCACCACCCACCATGGGCTGGACTCTCCCCATTGATCACTTACAGCTGTACCTCAAGGAGATATTTCCTCAACTGAAGCTCCTTCCTCTGATGACACTAGCTTATGTCAAGTTGATACACAAAACCACCCAGCACACACACACACACACACACACACACACACACACACACACACACACACATTCATCCATTCTGTCAGTTTTGTTCCTCTAGAGAATCCTGACTTATACAAGCTCTACTCAACCAGGCAGTGATGGCACACACCTTTAATCCCAGCACTCAGGAGAAAGAGGCAGGAGGATCTCTGAGTTCAATGCCCGCCTGCTCTACAGAGTGAGTTCTCGGACAGCCAGGTTTCCTGTCTCAAAAATAAAGAAATAAATACATAAATACAAATAAACAACTTATAGTGACTCAGATGACAAAAAAGCTAGAAGTTTCCTAGAGCTTCACTACTAAAAAAATCATAAATGTTTTAAGACATAGATGTGTCAACATGATATAAGCATTTCAGAACGTAGAAATCGATGGGAATTACATGGCAACCCAATAGTATGCACAGTTTCATCTACCAATTTTAATTTTGAATAAAATACTGAGCAATGTCAAGAGATGTTCTGTAAAGGAGTTGAGTCACATGGTTTTGTTCTAAATGTCAGTATTCTGGCTTTAGAGGGGCGGTCGTGGAGCAGCCTTTAATCCCAGCACTCAGGAGGGGAGACAGGCGGATCTCTGAGTTCAGCCAGCCTGAGTTTGAGGCCAGCCTGGTCTACAGAGAGAATTCCAGGACATCCATGGCTACACAGAGAAGCCCTGTCTTGAAAAACAAGAGAGAGAGAGAGAGAGAGAGAGAGAGAGAGAGAGAGAGAGAGAGAGAGAGAGAGAGAGAGAGAGAACAACAGATTTCTGGCTTCAGAGTTTTAACATAGGTAGACATAGCATATTATCTAGAAGGCCATTTCACTTTATTGTAAAAATGTATTTTCAGAATAAAAATTACATAAATTATATATTATCATAATAGTATATTGTCTTATGCTATGGTTTGGGTAAGCTGGTCTACAGTAGTCACTTTTCTTGTCGCTATAACTAAAGCAACTTAAAGAAAGAGGGTTTTGGCTGGAAGTTCCAGGTGGAGTCATCACAGCAGGGATGTCATGGCAGCAGAGGTTCTAGGTGGAGTCATCACAGCAGGGATGTCATGGGGGCAGATACGTTCTAGATGCAATCATCATAGCAGGAACAGCATGATGGCAGAAGCTTGAGACAACCAATCACATTGTATCTATAGACAGGAGACAGTGTTTAACTGGTGCTTAGCATGTTTTCTATTTTTTATATAGTCCAATCTAATCTCCCCAGTTTATGGAATAACGCCTGTAGGTGGAATTTCTCTGTGTCCCAGCAGCTGCTCCCAAATAATCACAGAGACTTAATATTAATTATAAGTGCTTGGCCAATAGCTCAGGATTATTACTAACTAGCTCTTATGACTTAAATTAGCCCATTTATATTAATCTATAGTCTGCCATGTGGCATTACCTCTCTTTCATCTTGCACCTCCAGCTTCCTTTCCATGTCTTGCTGGCGACTCCTCTGACTCCACCCTCCTTCTTCCCAGTGTCCTTAGTCTAGTTCTCCCACCTAACCTTATCCTGTCCAGCTATTGACCAGTCAAGCTTCTTTATTAAACCAATCAGTGACATATATTCACAAAATAACGCCCAAATGTCCAGCACCTACATCTACATAAGACCTAAAAAAGCTTTTTGGCTATTTGTCTCTGTGCTTTATCCGACCTTGGTCTCAACAATTCTCTCTCATATAAACCCTCCTCATTCTCGCTAATTGGACTCCCAGAGATCCACCTGGGGCCTAGTCATGGATCTCTGCCTCCAGATCCATCAGTAGTTGGATGAGGTTTCTAGCACGACAATTAGGGTGTTTGGCCATCCCATCACCAGAGTAGGTCAGTTCGGATTGTCTCTCGACCATTGCCAGCAGTCTGTTGTGGGGGTATCTTTGTGGATTTCTGTGGGCCTCTCTAGCACTTTGTTTCTTCCTATTCTCATGTGGTCTTCATTTACCATGGTCTCCTATTCCTTGTTCTCCCTCTCTGTTTTTGATCCAGCTGGGATCTCCCACTCACCCAAGCTCTCTTTCCCTCGACCCTCGCCCTTCACTACCCCCACTCCTGTCCAGGCTGTTCATGTAGATCTCATTCCATTTCTCTGTCGTTGGGCGATCCCTGTGTCTTTCTTGGGGTCCTGTTTTCCAGGTAGCCGTTGAGACCAAGGTCAGATAAAGCACAGAGACAAATAGCCAAACAAATGGAAACACATGAAATATGAACCAATGGCTGAGGGGTCACCAACTGGATCAGGCCCTCTGAGTGGGTGAGACAGTTGATTGGCCTGATCTGTTTGGGAGGCATCCAGGCAGTGGGACCGGGTCCTGTGCTCATTGCATGAGTTGGCTGTTTGAAACCTGGGGCCTATGCAGGGTCCCTTGGCTCAGCATGGGAGGAGGGGACTGGACCTACCTGGACTGAGTCCACCAGGTTGATCTCAGTCTGTGGGGAAGGCTTTGCCCTGGAGGAGATTGGAATGGGGGGCGCGCTGGGGGGAAGGTGAGGGGGGCGGGAGGGGGGAGAACAAGGGAATCTGTGGCTGATATGTAGAACTGAATTGTATTGCAAAATAAAAATTAAAAAAAAAAAAAAAAAAAAAAAGCTTTTTAAAGGCTCTAAACACACAAAAACAGAGCCAAACATGACTTCCTAGTCTCATGTCTCACATGCCAGCCACAGTACAGACATGCATCTCCTGGCAGCTGCCAGTACACCATGAGCTAAGCTGCATGTCGGGCTCCCTCAGCCTCTCACATGGGCTGCAGTACAGAGAGGTGCCTTTCAGAGGCTGCCTGCGGGCTTCAACCACCAGTGTGAGCTCCCCCAGCATGCTGCATGGTAAGTTTGGGGTTTTGCTCAGCAGACATAAAAGGTTACAGATGCTCAGAAAAGACAGATCCAGATTGGGGGAGAAAAAAAAAAACACCTCTAAATGGGTTACAATGTGTTTAAAAATGTGCAATGCCTTGGGAGAGGAAAGGAAAAGGGTATAGACAGACATAAAAAAATATAGTTTAAAAATAATAAAGTCCTTAAAAAGTGAGTGAAGTAATATATACATATATAAAAGCTACATAAAGATGGAAAATACACAGAGAGTCTGGATCATGTATGTTATTCTCTTGTCTTTAATTTTTTTTTGACTGCAAAAAGACATTGGATTATAAAAGTTGCTAGATTAAACCAACCTATATATTTTAAAAATATCTTGACTTCAAAATGGAAGTCAAAAGGTGTGTTGCTTTAGGAGAGAGGTTATGCTTTTATTTCCACAGGAAATGAGAGGCTGTGGATTGATTCCAGGCTAAAGATGATCAGGTTTGATCAAGGAGGACCCCCAAAAAATCCTGACTACAAACATAAAAAAAAAAAACCAAAAACTAAAAGACTACAAAATACATGATGTATAGTTTACCTGCTCAAACATAAAACAGAAAGTCATCTTTGGCTAACTTGTGTACAACACATAGTCTATACTTATACTAATGCAGATATGTATGTGACCTTTAAAAGTTTATGTATTTTTTGCCGGTTGTGGTGGCGCACGCCGGTAGGATTTGCTGAAGGAGGCAGAGGCAGGAGGATCACGAGTTTGAGGCCAGCCTGGGCTACACAATGAATAAAAAAGAAAAAAAAGTTTATGTATTTTCAGAGCATGAGGACCAGACACCAATAAAAATAAATGGACCAGATGGCCCAGCATCTCAAAAGGCCTCTGTTGCAGTTTCCTCAGAGTTTTGCATTCAGACCAGCTTCAAGGCTGCTGGCTGAGGTTATCCAGTCTCATAAACTACTCCAGCCAAGACAACCATTATCCTAATTTTCCTCAGGGTCCAAAGATACCAATGCCCCCAAACAACAAGAAGTATTCTAGAAAACAACACCCACATTCCCAAAAGATGGGTTATTGATGTTTATTATCATTTAAGGAGGGGTGTTGGTTACAAGTTGTTATTGGTAATAGTCAGGAAAAAAGCTAAACAAAGGAGATTAAATTCAGTGATCTTGTTCAGAAGAGGAAAAAGGGGGATATATGATAGAGTAAAAGAGTAGATTATTGAATCTACTTTTAAACTAAAAGAGCAACTTCTAGTCTTAAATATTTTACATTGTATGGATTTTGGTTTATTGATATAAATTTAAAGTTATTTTTGCTATACTATATGTATGTTTTTACTCTTGTTTTGGGTATTGTACTTATGCAACTCTTTTAAAAATGTAATATATAATTAAGAAATACAAGTTATGCTACAAGCCACAGAAATATGTAGTAGGAATTCAGCTGACTATGGTAAAGCTATTACCTGGAAGAGTCAAGGGCTTTTCCAGAGGAAGCCAAGGCTCAAGGAGTACTGATGTTATTTGGCTTTTGAATATATCAGCTGTTTTCTGCTATGAATTTCATGTGTGCTATCACAGCTTCCCCAATTGATTCTTCTTCCTTAGAACTAACATTGTGGATTGATCATTCTTTGGGCATAGGTTTTCCCTATACAATTAAGGAATTTGGATAACAGTCACATAGGCAAGGCTTCCTTCTTCCAGGCTTTTTGTTTCTCTTTTTTAGCATTAGATTCAGATATCTGCCTTCTGTAACTATCTCCTTTAGCTAGCATTCAAGGCTAGGGCCAGCTCTGGACATTTTATCTGAGATACCTATCAATCATCCTAGGACAAATGGTAGACAGAATAAGCATTCCAGACCACCTGCTAGTCTCCTGAATTAAGGTAAATATCCATATGGAGATACTGCCTAGGCCAGGTGGACATTAGGTACATAGCTTTGTTTCTTGTGCAAATTAAGCTCAGACCTTCCATTCTTACACAGCCTTAGCGGTATCTCTAGACTTCCCTTTTGACATTCAACTTAGAACAAAAGGACTTTTTGTATACCAGGTACATTAAGCTGTAACACAGCCTGCCTACCTACCCCTACCCTGCCAGACAATGACACAGCTGAGTTTTACAGAGACAGTTATGGCTCCTAAAGAAAAATAGGCAGTTTAATTTTACTCATGATTTATACTAACATTGTAGACTTTTAACATTTTACCTAACAACTTCTAGGAATGTAGTTTGAGCACATAAATTTCCTTTTTCTGATATATTAACAGATTTAAGCTCTTAGTTGACCCCACCTCCTTTAAACACTCTCCTTTTGGGTTATAAAAGAAAGCTTGACAGTCACTGGTGGAGATAAACTCTTATCTGCCTTTATGACCCTGTAAGAGTTCAAGCCTTGTGACCATGCTTTGGCCAGAGAATTGCTGCTTTGTATGGTTATGTAACTGAGAACCTCAGAGAGGGAGGACTAGAAGAATGAACTAAGATGAGGAGAGAGCTAAGATGAGGAAGGAAGATGGAAGGAACAGAGATAGAACAATGAGAGGACAGGAGAGGAAGAGACAGAGAGGAGCTAAGTATGAAAACAGGACTGAAGTTGTGTAGATAGATTTTGACTCAGAAGAATAAAGTGTATGGACTAAAGAGCTCGGTGTACTTAGATTCATTGAGTATCCCTCAGATTAATTCTCACCACTAGTAGTGTCTCTTCTGGAACCCTGGGAAAAAGACTATTAGAGACTGGACTCCAATAGTCTTTAATAAGATTAGTAGTTAGTCATCTATAATAATCAAACTTGTAGTCATATTAGGTATGTTTTCAAGGTTAAACAGATATATTTAGATAGATAGATTGTCTTCAAACACTTCAAAGACCTATAAAATGTGGCATTTAAAATGTTTTAATGACATAAGACTTGTCTTGATAGTGAGACAGTGTAGCAGGGTCCTGTGCTGTTGTTCCCTTTGGGGGTGGGGCCAAGTAGGCACAGAGTCAATGACACAGAATCTGGGAGAATGTTGAAACAACACACTCAGTTTATTCAGGAAGAGGCAAGCCTTATATACCCTCCACTCCACCCTGGGGGAAGGTCTGATAAATATGCATCTGCTGCCACTCCACCCTGGGGGAAGGTCTATGAATATGCATCTGCTGGTGTGTGACATAGATGCCTCTCATTGATCCAGGTTATCTCCAGATCATGTCTCAGCTGCTTTTGCTAAGGCCCTTAGGTAGACCCAGGTTGTCTCTCAGAAAGTATCTCTTTTTTTTTTAAGATTTATTTATTTATTATATATACAGGAGAGGGTGCCAGATCTCATTACAGATGGTTGTGAGCCACCATGTGGGTGCTGGGAATTGAACTCAGGACCTCTGGAAGAGCAGTCAGTGTTCTTAACCTCTGAGCCATCTCTCCAGCCCCTCAGAAAGTATCTTATTACTGGTTTGGGCCAACTGGCCCTCAAGCATGTTTGGGATGAGTCATCCTACAAGACAGGTCTGCTCTTGGCAGCACCAATTTATTTCAGAGAAGATAATGGGCATCAAAGAAACTCCATATGGAATTTGCTTTCCTTATGGCAAAAGCTAGTCATTTAGGCAAAAAACTGCCCTTGCCTTAATTGCTGACAGTATACTGTCCAAACTGGACCAGAAGGATGAAAAAAAAAAAAAAAAAGTGACTGTCAAACTTTTTCAAGACAAGGCAGGACAGTCCTTCAAAATTCCCTGCTTCTCAGAAAAGTCTGTCAGATATACTAGGCCTGTGGGCCAAATATGGATGCCTCAACATTATAGAAGAACTTTGAGTTACTGTCCAGACAGCCAGATGACCCTGTCATTAGGTAACATTTCACCCTTCTGGGGTCTTTGACAGAGTTGAAGACTAAAGAAACATAGTTAATGTTTTCCTTAGTTATGATAAAAGATAAATTAGGTATAAAACTTTAGAGTCACAAAGATAAAATAAATAATAGAATATTTTCTCTAAATTTACTAACCATAAATGAACTCGATATTGTAACTGTAATTTTTACTTAATAACTATTTTTGTTGTATATAATTTTACTATGTTAAAGTTAAAACCTTCCTTTTTAATTAGACAAAAAGGGAGAAATGTGTAATTACTCCGTTACACTGTGTAAATATATGTCTCTATGATTGATTTAATAAAGAAGCTGACTGGCCAATAGCTGGACAGGATAAGGTTAGGTGGGAGAACCAGACTAAGGATACTGGGAAGAAGAAGGGCAGAGTCAGAGGAGTCACCAGTGACACATGGAGAGGAAACAGGAGGTGCAAGATGAAAGAGAGGTAATGCCACGTGGCAGACTATAGATTAATATAAATGGGCTAATTTAAGTTGTAAGAGCTAGTTAGTAATAATCCTGAGCTATTGGCCAAGCACTTATAATTAATATTAATTCTCTGTGATTATTTGGGAGCAGCTGCTGGGACACAGAGAAACTCCACCTACAGATTCCATTCATATTTAGGGTGGGTTCTTCCATCTCCATTTACCCAGTTACAAACTCACTCATGGATACGGCAAAAGATTTGTTTCTAAGATGACTCTAGATCCTGTCAAGTTGACGAGCATTATGAACCATCAAGTTCCCCCAAGAGTCTGTGCTTAAAGGTGAATTTATTGAGAAGTGATGAAACTTTTGGGAAGTGGGTCTGAGTGGGAGGTCCTTAAGTCACTGAGGTGTGTGCTCTTGAAGATATCTGTAGGACCCTTGCTTTCCTCTTCTTTTGTTTCTGGCCATGAGATAAACAGTTTCTTTTACTACATGTTCTCTGTCATTTCCATCCAGTAGGTCTTCCAGATGCCCAAAGAGTAAGACTCCCCAGTCTTGGACAAGAAGCTCTAAAACTACCAGCAAAAATGAAAATTTTTTTTTTTTACACATCAACTATCTCAGATATTTTGTTATGGTGATAGAACACTAACATATACTGTATATTGCCTTAGGTATAACTGTTGTATCCATTCAATCTGTAATCATTATTCAGTACTATCATACATTTCCAATTCACCCTTGGTGGTATCCAAAACTTGGGATTTCTGGGATAAAATGGTAGATTAGAAGGTGCCTCCATGCAGCATGCTGGTTGAGAAGAGTTGGGACAACAATGAATAGATAGTTTGTTTTTTTGGAAAGTTTTTTTGGGGGCTGGAGAGATGGCTCAGTAGTTAGCACTGGCTGACCCATGCTCACTTCCCAATACCCGTGTGACAGCTCACAACTGTCTGTCACTCTAGATCCAGGGGGTCCAAAACCCTCTTCTGGCCTCCACAGACATCAGGCACACATGTGGTAAACAGGCATACATGCAGGAAAAATATTCATAAATATAAAATAAAATTATATATGAAAAATAATAAGCAAGTGTGATCACAATTTCCAAAAACTCTGGAACATGATTAAGAGGTAAAAATCTTGAATCCCCAGAGTAGAAGAAGAAATTAAAATGCAAACTAAAATCATAGAAAAAAACTATTCAATGAAGTTATAATGAACATTTTCCTAAGTCTAGAGAAAGAAATCAACATCCAAGTCCATGAGTTATGTTTTTCACAGTAGAATACCCATATCGGATTTTATTATTACCAAAGAAAATGAGAAAACGCATTCTCCCAAAGACAATGAGATCTTTTGTAACCTTAGTTCATGTAGCTCAGTCTCTAGTCTAGTCAGTGCCCTGAGCTCTTGGTTGTTGGACACCGTGTGTGTCCAGTGGGGCCTGGGGCTGGGCCCTCACCATTCCTTTGCATGCTGTATGTGCATCGTGCTTGATGGGAGGCCTACCCATCCAGCTCACGGCGAAAAAGAACCAGGAGTTAAGGGGGAAGAAATAACCGGGATATATTTAAAAACAGACTTCTCCAGTTGACATTCTGAAACAGCTAACAATTGTCTCCAACCATCATCTGGTTTCCTTTCTCTGGCGTCCTCTTGAGACTTTACTCCTTGAACCTGGGGGGAGGGGGAGGGGGTGAGGGGGAGTGCAGCACCAGACATTACATCTCCAGAGGGAGAGGTGTTAGCCAACCTTCTGCTGCTCATTCTGAATGCAATACACAGATTCTTAAGCCTCTTTATTATTCATGTCATGACGATTGTAGGGGGCAGGGAGTTTAAGTCAAACTTGCATACTGAAATGATGAAAACACACAAAAACCCTCTAAATAGTAAACATCCCTGAGCTACCTGTTTCAGCCAGGTCCAGTTGAATTCACTGCTAATAACCCTCCAGTCCAATTTGACTTTCTGCACTGATTCTTTTTGAGCAGCTGCTTGACACCTTCGTTTGCTTCCTGTCAGCTGTTCCTTTGGAAAATCCCCATGGAAAGCAATTATCAAGGGGCCCTTAATGTTATTGTTGTCAAGGTGGGGAGCCTTCCCCTTTCTCCATAGCCTGGCTCCTGGACTGCTAAGCTTATCCTGGGAAATATGTACTTGTGACTGTCCAATAAGTACCGTACCCCTCAAAGGCAACCACAGCCCCCCTAGTGAGAGGACATTTGTGTACAATCATCGCCTTTCCTCTCAAATATCTGGTGCTTGATAACTTTGATTTGGAGTCATTGGTCTCTGTATTCCCCATCCACATGAGGCTCACCGCCTCCCATAGAGGGGTACTCCAGATTCCCCATCCACAGGAGGCTCACCGCCTCCCATAGAGGGGTACTCCAGATTCCCCATCCACAGGAGGCTCACCGCCTCCCATAGAGGGGTACTCCAGATTCCCCATCCACAGGAGGCTCACCGCCTCCCATA